>NC_066628.1:9544351-9679004 GCF_025201925.1 Gopherus flavomarginatus | reverse complement strand
CCATTTTCATCAGTGAAAATCAAAAGGAAGACTACATGACATCTGTGTGTGACATCCCCCCAGGTGAATCACAAGGACATGTGGTGCAGGCTTTTATGTGCAGCAATTGCAGTCAAAGCAACCACCATGCCAATGCCTCACGAGCAGCCTTTTTCATCAACCCAGGCTTGTGATTTGATTCTTTTCAACTTTCTCTCAAGAACCTTTTCCTTAGCAAGCAATGACTTGGATACCAAGGGCGGTCTCTTCTCTGTTTCCTAGAAAGACACAGGAAGAATGTGAGCAGGGAGACAATTGATGTCCATACAACAAGGCACCACTGGGATTAAACCCAGGATCTCCTGTTTATGGACAAGGTGCTTTAGCCAGCTAAGCAAGGTTCGCCTTAAGAAATACTTGCAACTGTTCCTTTGATGGTCCGGACAACACCTGCAAATTCCAACTACAGACATTCCCCATTTCCCTCAAGACTTGCACGGAATAACTGGCAGGCCGAGCCAGGATCTCCTGGGTTAGTAGAAGACACTTCATCAGCCACGCTTCCCAAAGATCACTATCGAGAGACCTTTAACAGCCTCTGAGAGTGTTCACTGACAAAGAGATGCAAAATAAAGTTCTCCACTGCCTGCAGCATCACACTACAGGAGTTCTGTGCACAGAGAGGCCCCTGCTGGTGGAAAAGGCTTTTGTAGAGATCTTCTGACACAGCCTCGTGCTCATATACTGTTTAGCACTTTGTGTTGTGACTTCAGCATCCACAGATGCCGTTGAGTTGGGAGGACATTTTTCCTGTCTCCACATTTGTCTAATGGCTCCTTCACACTTGCCACCAAAAAGACTTGTTTCTTTTGCAAGCAATGTACAGCTAGGCAAAGGCAGTCTTCTCCATTTCCTCAGAAGATCACCAAGCTGTGGGGAAAGAAGACACATTCAGCCAAGCTGGATGCTGAATCTCCTCTTTATTCAGCAGGTGTCCTGTGAAGGACATAAATCTCCACCGTGTAGAGGGCAAGAATAGGAGTTTATTACACACAGCACTGGCAGAGTGTCACCTTGCTTATTAGGCTCAGAGACTCTCTAAATTGATTACAATAGAATATATAGATTTTCCATGGGTGGGGGAAAGTGACGGGGTAGGGAGTTCCAAACTCTGGGATAGGTTTTGCTGCAAGACATGATAAGCACAGTAGCCAAAGGTTAACAGGTTACATAATGTCTCCACCCATGGTCTCAAGTTAGCAAGTTAACATTTCATGATACTTTGATAAAATGTTATTAGTATAAAATATCTATGCTGAATTCTGATTTGAGGTCCATAGGAAAGGAGCAACTCCTTTGATTGTCCTCCAGGTACATTCCTAGGGGTTAAAGCAAAGAAACAGTGAAAGTATATGGCAATAAAGATTGTTTTCTGTGTGTCTTAAGGCAAGGCATTGGTCCCTGGGAAGGGAGGTGGAAGGATGCCATATCTTATACTGACATCTGCCAACTTTCATAAACTCAAGGTTGGATCTCTGGAAGAACGTCTCCCTACAGAAGAGACTTAACGCAATAGGAACAGGTATTCTTTGTTCAATCTGCAGCTTTGAATAGACACAATGATTTAGTTCTTAGCTCCACACCTGGCAAATTGCGGACCAAGCCTATCTCAGCAAGCAAGGCTTTCTGTTTACCCAGCTTTCTTTTAGCTGGTCACTATTTGCTAGGCTTCTGGTCCCTTGATTATACTCTGGACTTTGGGTCTGGAAAAGAGCTGGCACAATCCATAGACCAGGTTGTTATATAAAATGCACATGAACTTTAACCCTTCACATACAGTAATGGCAAAGTTCTTGGTTCAGGCTTGTAGCAGTGATGGAATAAACTGCAGGTTCAAATCAAGTCTCTGGAGTCCATCCACAGCTGGGATGGGTCATTCAGTCCTTTGTACAGAGCTTCAGTTTGTAGCAAAATCCCTTCAGAGGTACAAAGCAGGATTGGAGACGAGGCATCAGCCTTTTACAGTCTCTTGCCATGTGGTCTTTGCTTTCTTTGTCCCAAGGACACTCTATCCAGCACTTGGCATAGAAAAACCTTTGAGTTTTGTCCATAGGCAGGTCCCTGCATACCTTGCTGAGCCACAAGACGTATCTGCCTTCTCTCAATGGGTTGATTGTAGAGCTGATGGTCCTTAATGGGCCATCAAGCAGGCTAGGCAGAACTGACACCAACTTGTCTGGCTGGGGTGTTCCTCGGAAGCATAGCACAAGTTTGAATACAGACAGCATAGAGCCAATATTCATAACTTCAACAACAAAATTGATACACATCTAGAGATAGCATAATTATAATCAGCCAATCAGAACCTCTCCATAGACCCCTTTCACGACAACCTTTCAATCATATAGACTGCAAATACAGAACCGTGGTCACAATGGTGATCTATAAAGTTACAGATTATGTCAATAACATCACAGGAGGTGACATCGCATCAATGAGACTGATATTGGAATACTGCCTCCAGTTTTGGTGTCCTCATTTGAAAAAGATACTGTGAAATTGGAGCTGGGGCAGCAAAAAGCCACCAAAATGTTCTGAGGGCTGGAGAAAAATGCCTTCTAGTGAGCTATTGAAAGAGCGCCACCTGTTTAGCTTATCAAAAGAAGATTGAAAGGTGACTTCACTGAAGTGTTGAAGTGCCTTAATGGAGAGAAAAGATTGGGTATTAAAGGGTTCTTGAATGGAGCAGAGAAAGACATAACAAGACCCAATGATTGGAAGGTGAAAAGAGACAAATTCATGTTACAACTAAGCCCCAAATAGTCAACAGCGAGGATGATTCACCACAGGAACAAGCTACCAAGGAAAGTGGTGGATTCTCCATCCCGTGATGTCATTCAATGAAGACTAGATGCCTTTCCCCCAAAAGTAGCTATTGTGTCATGCAGGAGGCCTGTGATATGCAGGGGGTCTGATTAGATGCTCTAATGGTCTCTTCTGGCCATAAAGTCGACTAATTTCTGGAACACTGAGTGTAGCATTGGGAGCAGTGTCTGATGTTTTCCTGTCTAGCCGGCTTGCTGCCTAGAACGAACGCTCCTTGAGTGGGGTGTCCACAGGGAGTAGCTCAAACCTCCAAAGGGCCTGGCCAGGGGCAGGATATTGGCACATCAAGGGAGGGGTGTGGCAGTGACATCACAAAGGCCTTTTGCAGGACCTCAGACTATTGGTCCAAGGTGATGGGGGGTGGTGACCTCACAGAGAGATGCTGACATCAGCCAGGCAGGACAGGGGCGAGGGGCCAGGGAAACCTCAGAGACCCCTGTGGCTTTGCTTCAGCAAGTCTCCTTCTCCAGGTCTGTCTTTGAGGACTGAGAGAGTATTCGGGTTCACGGACGTGAGCACCAGGAGGAATCTCTTTCGAGTTTTCCCCTTCTCTTTTCCTGATTTTACTAGAAAACAACTGTCTCTGTTTAGAAGGTAAGAGCCTTCTCGAGGTTTGAAACCTGTTCAATCTGATCTATCTGGTGACAGGACACTTCCCTTCCCTGTACCTCAGGCTCCTCCCCATCTGTCCAATGGGAACAGGGACAATTCTCGAGCTCTGGGCGGTCGTGAGCCTGAGTGAGATAAGGGGCGTTAAAGCCCTCTGTGAAGGAGAAAGGGGAGTGGTCCCAAAATATGGCAATTCGGTGCCCTTGCAATGCCCTATGGAGGCAGGACAGGGGCGAGGGGCCAGGGAAACCTCAGAGACCCCTGTGGCTTTGCTTCAGCAAGTCTCCTTCTCCAGGTCTCTCTTTGAGGACTGAGAGAGTATTCGGGTTCACAGACGTGAGCGTCAGGAGGAACCTCTTTTGAGTTTTCTCCTTCCCTTGTAGTGATTTTACTAGAAAACAGCCGTCCCTGTTTAGAAGGTAAGAGCCTCCTGGAGGTTTGAAACCTGTTCAGTCTGATCCATCTGGTGACAGGTGAATTCGAGGCATGGAAAACAAGAGCTTAAGGAGGCAGGATTTTATTCTGCACCTGGGATTTTGTCCCTTAGAATCACTGGGGACATTAGGGTTTGTCCTTTTTGTTTCACCTCTTCCTCCATCCCTCCCTCCCTCCTTTCTCTTCTCTTGCTTCCTTTGTCCTTTTACCTGTTCCCCTCCCAACACCAGGAGGGAGGGGGAGAGAGAGAGTGTGTGTGTGGATTTTTTTAGTTTTTTGCAGGGCAGTGCTCTGCAGTTCTCACTGTGGGAGGTCTACCCAAAATGTGAGGCTGAACTAGTGCTCGGGAAGTGATCCCCACCGGTGACCTGGGCCATCCTTTGGGCTCTCTGGTGAGATCCCTCAGCCTCCCCTCCTCAGTCTCTAGCCGGATTGGCTGAGCAGGGGGTTATTGACAGGGAGGAGACTCAGGTCCTTGTTTTTCTCTTTATAAGTCAAAGAGATGTTTGTGTTTCATGAATTTTGCCGCTTCTCTGCATTAGTTGTCTCTGAGCAGTTCATGATTCTCTCTAACATTGCAGTTCTCCTCAAATACTTGCTGAATAGTTACTGTCACTCTTGTTGGTCTGGAGCTCATCTGAGAGCACTTTATTCAGGTCATTCAGTGTCTGAAATTCAAGATCCAATGGGTAGTTTGAAAATCAGGGCTCTTGGGTCCTATTCCCAACTCTGCCTCTGACTGGCTGTGTGACCTAAGACAAGTCAATTCTCCTTTCTCAGCCTTAGCTTCTCCCTCTTTCAAGTAGAAATAATAATGATCCGCTCGCACCTACCTGACGGTGGGTGGAGGATGGGGATCCATTGGAGAGTGTCACTAGGAGTAGGGCATAATATGAGGTGTCCTATCACGTTTACTCAGAGCAGATTAACACGTAATAGAATAGCTGAAATAGTCTATTTTATTTGCATTTTTTTATTTTGAAATTGTTAAGAGCAGCAATGACTTAGCTCAGACTGAAGCATCTTATCTAATGTTTGAGATCTAAGTGTCTCCTCTTTGTGTGCGAGTAGACAATTTAACACACTCTGACAAACAGGAGATGCTTTTGTTTTGCAATACAATATTTTTGCAAAGAACTTTCATCCCACTTGTTATGATTTTGAGAAAAAAACCGGATTAGCCTGAATGGGATTTTCTGACAGAAATGGATTCAATGAAATTTCCCCACCATCTCGATTCCTGGGCTCTATCCCTGCCTCTGGGGGGGGTTTATTGCCTGTTAGAACAGGAGTCAGGACTGGTGGCTTCTCTTTCTGGCTCTGCCACCGCCTTACTGTGTAGGCGCTTGGGTAGGTCACTTCCCTTCTCTGGACCTCAGGCTCCTCCCATCTGTCCAATGGGAACAGGGACAGTTCTCGAACTCCGGTCAGTTGTGAGCCTGAGTGAGATAAGGGGCGTTAAAGCCCTCTGTGAAGGAGAAAGGGGCGTTTCACAGTGTTTAGCACCAAGGAATTCTAAAGTTTGCTAAAATGTCTAGTCTGTGGAAACAAGAAATGGTCGGGGCCAATCTTTAACCACTGCCTTTTTAAAAGCCCATTCAGGGATGTGAGTCCCTGTCTTTCAGGTACCTGGGGTTCTTTGCCAGCAGGAGAGAAGAGGTTCCTGCCTCCATTTTTGTGGCCTTGACAAACCAGGTGCTGTGCCCCAGTTCTCGTCTGAGATCCCTGAAAAAGAACATCTTCCCATCCATGAACAAGACAGGACCTTTCTCTAAAAGGGGAACAAAGAGACCCCTGAGACTTACAAACTAGCTAGCCTCACTGCCATTGCTGGAGAGATCCTGCAATACATTCTTAAACACTCAGTTTGTCAGCAGCACCTACAGAATAGTTTGATTCTTAGGACTAGTGAACATGGATTTGTCAAGAACAAATCATTCCAAACCGATCCTCTTTCCTTCTTCGGCAGGGTTCTGGGCCTGGTGGAGGTGGGTAAACAGTAGATGGGATCTAGCTTGGGGTTGCTAAGGCTTTTCACACAGTCCCGTAGGACATTCTCACAAGCAAACGAGGGAAATGCAGTCCAGCTGTAATCAGTGTAATGTGGGTGCAGAGCTGGTTGAAAGCCCAGACTCCAGGAGCCCTTCTCCATGTTTGGCTGTCCAATGGAGAAGGTGTACCTAGTGGGTCCGGCAGGGATCAGTCTGCGGTCCGGTACTATTCTATATTTTCATGAATGATTTGGAAAATGCAGTGGAGAGCATGCTTCTAAAATTTGCAACTGACACCAAGCACTTAGGAGCACAGGGTTGGAATTCAAAACGCCCTTAACAAATTGGAGACTTGGTCTTCTTGAGACAAACTCCATGGTTGGGCCCCTCACTCTAGACGGGGCTGAAGTGAAACCCCAGAGCCAAACACTCCTCCTGGGCAGTGCACTCCGACCTTGAATGGTCAGATGCTGCTTAGCACTGTCAGAGCAGCTTTTGCTGGGGGATTCTCCCAGCACTTTCCAATAGTGGGAAAGTATGAAATCCCCACGTGACTGCTGGGGACAGAGCCCTAGAGGGGGGAGCAACTTGCCCAAACTCCCCCAGGAAAAGGAAAACAACCAGCAGTGGAACCAATAGGAAATCCAGCAATGGAACTCAGGAGTCCTGGGGGTGTGCTAGGGTGACCAGATGTCCCGATTTTATAGAGACAGTCCAAATTTTGGGGTCTTTTTCTTATCTAGGATCTTATTACCCCCCACACCATCCCGATTTTTCACACTTGCTGTCTGGTCACCCTAGGGTGTGCACATGTGTGGGTCCCAGCTGCTCCCTGCCCCTCTCATTGAAGCAGATGTGCACGGTTACTGCCCTGGGAACTGCAGGGCACCAGTGGGCATGGAGTTGGCTGGAGGTAGGGTCTGGCTGCAGGCAGGGCAAGGGGTGCGGGGCTGGCTGGCTTCAGGCAGGGGGGTGCATCAGGGGTTGGCTGGAGACAGGGCAGGGGATGCGGGGCTGGCTGCAGACAGGGGGTGCAGGGCTGGTGCAGGCTGGGGAGGTGTGGGGGCTGGCTGGCTTTGGGCAGGGCCATGGGGGGTGCGGCAGGAGTTGGCTGGAGACAGGGCAGGGGGTGTGTCATGGGCTGGCTGTGGGGCTGGCTGCAGGCAGGGCAGGGAGGATGCGGCTGGTGTGGGCAGGGCAGAAGGTGCAGGGCTGGCTGGAGACAGAGGCTGGCTGCGGGCAGGGCAGGGCAGGGGGTGCAGGGCTGGCTGCAGGCAGGGCGTGGGGCAGGGCCGGTGCAAGGAAGTTTCACGCCCTAGGCGAAACTTCCACCTTGCGCCCTCCTCCCCCGTGCACCCACCTTGAGGTGCCCCACCCGTGGCAACTCCCCCCGCCACCCTGAGGCGTCCCTCTTGTGACAGGATCCCCACTCTGCCCTGCTGCACCCCCCTCGCCCCAGCTCACCCGTGCTCCGAGCACGAGCACCCCGAGCACACCGTGGCCGCTTCACTTCTCCCGCCTGCCAGGCTTGCGGTGCCTAAGCCTGTCAGGCAGTCAAGCACCCTCCTCTGAGCCACAGCAGCCCTGACAGTTGACAATAGAGGCACCTTAACCCCTGAATTCCTTCAATGTGTCCCCCTCCGGGGTCCAGCTCTGATCACCAGATACTCATGGTATGTCTATACTACCTGCCGAATCGGTGGGCAGTGATCGATCCAGCAGGGATCGATATATTGCGTCTAGTGTAGATGCAACACATCGAGTGCTCTCCCCTCGACTGCTGTACTCCAGCTCGGTGAGAGACCCAGGCAGAGTCTACGGGGAGCTGCAGCAGTCGACTCACCACGACTGTGACATTGTAAGTATAATCTAATATCTCATTAAAAGGTGACAGGGCCAGAAGGAGTTAATTAACTCACCTCACCGACTGACCTGACCCATGGGTGAACCTTAAGAACTGGTTAGCAAGATATGTAAATGAACAGAGCTTTAAAATGCAAGTCTGCATTGTTAGAGGTAGAAGGGGAGATGTTTGCTCAGGTCTTGTGATGTAAGCAAACAAGTCTTGTCTATTGCTATAGTTTTAATTCAAAGAGCAAAAAAGGAATATTAACATTTATGATGACACTTGAGTGAAATAGTATTATTGTCTCTGTGTCTCTTTGAAGGTTGTGGTAACCTGTATTTGAACTCTGATGGATAAATTACCCTGTACTAATTGCCAGGATGTTTGGAAGGAGAGTTAAGCCTATTGTTTTCTCAGGCCGAAAGGCTGCTGGAAATGTATAAGAAGCCTGGGACACGATCCTTGTTCATCTCAGATCTGCTTTGGGTTTCAAGACGGGGAAACCTTAAGCCACAAGGATTGAGATCCCCAGTCATTGACTGGAGCCACCCTGAATATGGAAATTGGACTATAACCTATGGACTATTTCTAAAAGGACTTTTGGCAACTACAAGCTCACCTCTACTATGTATCTAAACCTCAAGAATTGAATTCAAGTCTATATGTCTATTAATCTTTTAACCAGAACTCTCTCTTTTCTTTTCTAATACATTTTAGCTTAGTTAATAAGAATTGGCTATAGCATGTATTTTGGGTGAGATCTAAGTTATAATTGAACCTGGGTATGTGGCTGATCCTTTGGGATCGGAAGAATCTTTTCTTTTATATGATGAAGTAAGATTTTCAGGAATCATCATCATATCTGACAGGTGTGTCTGGAAGGAGGCCTGAGGCTGGGTACTTTAAGGGAACTGCGTGGTTTAAACTTCTAAGTAACCAATGAAGTACTACAGAAGCTGTTTTGTGCTGGCTTGGTAAATCTAAGTATTGAAATAACCAGCAGCGTTTGGGATTTGTCTGCCCTGTCTTGTTTGCAGTTCACCCTGATTGAGTGATCTCAGCTGGCTCCCACAGGGAGCACCGTCACACCTACATCCAGGCTGTAGCGGTCCGGGGTATCTTAGGGGCCTTGGGGTGCACAGATACCTACGTCCAGGCCGTAGGGGTCCCGGGGGGCTTAGAGAGTTTTGGGGGGGACACAGATACCAATCTCCAGGCTTTAGGGTTCCCATGGGGGCTTAGAGGGTTCGTGGGGTGCACATATTCCTAAATCCAGGCTGCAGTGGTACCCGGGGGGCTTAGGGGGTTAGTGGGGGGCATAGATACCTACGTCCAGGCTGGAGGAATCCTGAGAGTCTTAGGGGATTTTTGGTGGCCCAAGATACCTATGTCCAGACTGTAGGGGTACCAGGGGGTCTTAGGGGTTCGGGTGGGCACAGATACGTTTGTCCAGGCTGTATCGGTCCCAGGGGGGGTTAGAGGTTTCGTGAGGGGCACAGATATCTACGTCCAGATTGTAGATGTCCCGGGGGGGTACAAATACCTACATCCATGCTGTAGGGATTCCTGGGGGGTTAGGGGGTTTCTGAGGGGCACATATACCTACATGCACACTGGAGTGTCCCAGGGGGCTTCTGGAGTCTATATGGGGCACAGATACCAATGTCCTGGCTGTATAGGTCCCTGAGGGGCTTAGGGGGTTTGTAGGGGGCACAGATACCTAAGTTCAGGCTGGAGGGGTCTCCAGGGGTCTTAGGTGTTTGATGGGGGGCACAGATACCTACGTCCAGACTGCAGGGGTCCCGGAGGGGCTTAGGGTCTGTCACGGAGTGTGGGGGAGTCCGGTCCTGCACCCCTCTTCCTGGGACTCACAGTGACTCTCAGCCAGCCAGTAAAACAGAATGTTTATTGGACAACAGGAGTGAAGGATACAGCAGAGTTTGGAGGCACAAGCAGGACCCCGCAATCGAGTCCTTCTGGGGGTTCAGGAAACATAGTTCCCAGTTTGGGATTCCCTGAATTCCAACCACCCAGACCAAAACCGAAATTGAACCAACCCAACTCCCTCCAGACGGCCCCTTCCTGTGTCCAGCTTCCCGGGGAAAGTTGCCCACCCTCTCCCCCCTGCCTAGCTCGAGTTACAGGCTGAGCACGTGTCTGGTCCTAAAGTCACCCCCTGCTCTCCCATCCCCCACACAGACAGTCCCTACTCCATCACAGTAATGCCCAGAGAATTTCCCGCATGGAGCAACAATGACACCATGTGGCCACGCAGGGTAATGCACAGAGCATTTCCCGTGGAGCAACAGTGACACCGTGTGGCTAAGCAGGGTAATGCACAGAGCATTTCCTGCATTGAGTAACAGTGACACTGTATCAGAGGTGTAGCCGTGTTAGTCTGGATCTGTAAAAGCAGCAAAGAGTCCTCTGGCACCTTATAGACTAACAGACGTTTTGGAGCATGAGCTTTCATGGGTGAATACCCACATGGACTTTTTTTGAGGTTCGAAATGACAGTCTGGACCTCTACGTTGAATGCTTTCGCCGACGTGCACAGGCAGAAATTGTGGAAAAACAACATCGCTTGCCTCATAACCTAAGTCCTGCAGAACGCAATGCCATCCACAGCCTCAGAAACCACCCAGACATTATCATCAAAGAGGCTGACATAGGAGGTGCTGTTGTCATCATGAACAGGTCTGACTACCAAAAGGAGGCTGCCAGACAACTCTCCAACACCAAATTCTACAGGCCACTTCCCTCAGATCCCACTGAGGAATACACTAAGAAACTGCAACATCTACTCAGGACACTCCCTACACTAACACCGGAACAAATCAACATACCCTTAGAGCCCCGACCAGGGTTATTCTATCTACTACCCAAGATCCACAAACCCGGAAATCCTGGATGCCCCATCATCTCGGGCATTGGCACTCTCACTGAAGGACTGTCTGGATATGTGGACTCTCTACTCAGACCCTATGCCACCAGCACTCCCAGCTATCTCTGTGACACCACTGATTTCCTGAGGAAACTACAATGCATTGGTGGCCTTCCAGAAAACACCATCCTAGCCACCATGGATGTAGAGGCTCTCTACATGAACATCCCACACACAGATAGAATACAAGCTGTCAGGAACAGTATCCCTGATGATGTCACAGCACAACTGGCTGCTGAGCTCTGTGCCTTTATCCTCACACACAACTATTTCAAATTTGATGACAATATATAACTCCAGATCAGTGGCACAACTATTGGCACCCGCATGGCCCCACAATATGCCAATATTTTTATGGCCGACCTGGAACAACGCTTCCTCAGCTCTCGTCCACTCACGCCCCTTCTCTACCTACGCTACATTGATGACATCTTCATCATCTGGACCCATGGGAAGGAGTCTCTGGAAAAATTCCACCATGATTTCAACAGCTTCCACCCCACCATCAACCTCAGCCTGGACCAATCTATACGGGAGGTCCACTTCCTAGACACCACGGTGCAAATAAATGATGGTCACATTACCACCACCTTATACCAAAAACCTACCGACCGCTATGCCTAACTTCATGCCTCCAGCTTCGATCCCGGGCACATCACATGATCCATTGTCTACAGCCAAGCACTGAGGTACAACCGCATCTGCTCTAACCCCTCAGACAGAGACCAACACCTACAAAATCTCTACCAAGCATTCTCAAAACTACAATACCCACACGAGGAAATAAGGAAACAGGTCAACAGAGCCAGACGTGTACCCAGAAGCCTCCTACTGCAAGACAAACCCAAGAAAGAAACCAACAGGACTCCACTGGCCATCACATACAGTCCCCAGCTAAAACCTCTCAAATGCATAATCAGGGACCTACAACCCATCCTGGACAATGATCCCACACTTTCACAGGCCTTGGGTGGCAGGCCAGTCCTCACCCACAGGCAACCTGCCAACCTGAAACATATTCTCACCAGTAACTGCACATTGCACCATAGTAACTCTAGCTCAGGAACCAATCCATGCAACAAACCTCGGTGCCAACTCTGCCCACATATCTACACCAGCGACACCATCACAGGACCAAACCAGATCAGCCACAGCATCACCGGTTCATTCACTTGCACATCCACCAATGTAATATACGCCATCATGTGCCAGCAATGCCCCTCTGCTATGTACATCGGCCAAACTGGACAGTCGCTACGGAAAAGGATAAGCGGACACAAATCAGATATAAGGAATGGTAGTATACAAAAACCTGTAGGAGAACACTTCAACCTCCCTGGCCACACTATAGCAGACCTTAAGGTGGCCATCCTGCAGCAAAAACACTTCAGGACCAGACTTCAAAGAGAAACTGCTGAGCTTCAGTTCATCTGCAAATATGACACTATCAGCTCAGGATTAAACAAAGACTGTGAATGGCTTGCCAATTACAGAACCAGATTCTCCTCCCTTGGTTTTCACACCTCAACTGCTAGAACAGCGCCTCATTCTCCCTGATTAAACTACCTCATTATCTCTAGCTTGCCTGCATATATATACCTGCCCCTGGAAATTTCCACTACATGCATCTGACGAAGTGGGTATTCACCCACGAAAGCTCATGCTCCAAAATGTCTGTTAGTCTATAAGGTGCTGCAGGATTCTTTGCTGCTTTTACAGATCCAGACTAACACGGGCTACCCCTCTGGTAAGTGACACCATGTGGCCACAAAGGGTAATGCACAGAACATTTGCTGCATGGTGCAACAGTGACACCTTGTGGCCATGTAGGGTAAGGCACTATCGATTTCCTGACTGGAGATAAAGTGACACTGTGTGGCCACACAGAGTATTGCACAGAGCATTTCCCGCATGGAGCAACAGTGACACTGTGTGGCCATCCAGGGTAATGCACAGAATATCACACCTAGGTAGAGGCTGTAGAGATCCCTGGGGGGCTTAGGGGTCGTGGGGGGCACAGATAGCTACGTCTAGGCTGGAGGCATTCCAGTGGGGATTAGGGGCTTAATAGGGGACACAAATATCTACATCCGGGCTGGAGAGGTCCCTGGGCGGCTTAGGGGGTTGTGGTGAGCACAGACACATACGTCCAGGCTGTAGTGGTCCCTAGGGGTTAAGGGAGTTGGTGAGGGGCACAGAAACCTATGTATGGTCTGGAGTGGTGCCTGGGGGAATTAAGGGGTTGGGGTTGCGCAGATACCTATGTCCCGGTTGGAGGGGGCCCTGGGGAGCTTAGGGGGTTTGTGTGGCATATACATAGCTACAACCAGGCTGGTGGGGGCCCTATGGGTCTTAGGGGGCTTGTGGGGGGCATAGATACCTATGTCCAGGCTGGAGAAGTCGTGGGAAGGGCTTAGGGGGTTCCTGGAGGTCACAAATATCTACGTCCAGGCTGGAGGGGTTCTGGGGGTATTAGGGAGTTATGGGGGGGCACAGATACCTATTTTGATGCTGTAGGGGTCCCGGGGTTGCTTTGAGGCATTTTGGGGTACAGATACCTACGTCCATGCTGTAGGGGTCGCTAGGAGGATCAGTGTGTTCGTGAGAGTGCACAGATACCTACATCTAGGCTATAGGGATCCTGGGGGGGCTTAAGGGTTTGTGAGGGGCACAGATACCTTCATCCAGGCAAGAGGGGTCTTGGGGGCCTTAGGGGGTTCGTGTTGGGCACAGATACCTGCGTCTAGTCTGGAAGGGTTCTGGGGGGCTTAGGGGGGTTGTGGGGATCTCAGATAACTATGTCGAGGCTGGAGGGATCCCATCATGGCCTAGGGGGTCTGTGCGGGCACAGATACTTGCGTCTAGGCTGGAGGGGTTTCGGGGATCTTAGGAGGGTTGTAGGGGCACAGATACCTATGTCCATGCTGGAGGGGCCCCGTCGTGGCTTAGGGGATTCGTGGGGTCAGAGATACCTACGTCTAGGCTGGAGGGGTCCCGGGGGGGATTAGGTGTTTTCGGGGGGAACAGATACCTACGTCCCGATTGTAGGTGGCCCAGGGTAGCTTAGGTGGTTTGTGGGGGTCACAGATACAAACATCCATGCTGTAGGGATCCCGAGGGTCTTTGTGGGGCTTTGGGGGTCACAGATACCTACCTACAGGCTGGAGGGGTCCTGTGGGACTTAGGGGGTTTGTAGGGCATACAGATGCCTACATCTGGGCTTGTGGGTTCCCTGGGGGGCTTAGAGGTTTATGAGGAGCACAGATACCTTTATCCAGCCTAGATGGGTCCCAGTGGGATTAGGGAGTTGTGGGGGGCACAACCTATGTAAGCAGAAGCAGGATGAACTCTACCCTGACATCTGGTGGTGAATTATGGCGAGTGTGGAAAAGAATTTCAGGGGCTGATCGTGTTTGCATAGGCACACCCACTCCGCCTGACACGGCCACGGCAGCCTGGGATGGTTGCTTTGGCAGCTGTGGTATCCCCAGTTTATTTGTTGTTGGGGCATGAGATGTGGAGTGTTGTCACCCTGATTGTGTGGATGAGGAACTGTGAAACTGCTTTGAGACAGTGATTCTCACCATCAATTGAGTGGCACTCGCTAGACAAGGGAGTGGGCTCCTTGAATGAACCAGAAACACCAATTGCAACTTTTTCTCTTTTAACAAGTGAATAGTAGAGCTGATTTTTCATTCTCTTAAGAGTTGAAATTCCAGGTTTCTGAACTGAAATCACTGAAAAGCTGTGTTAATTAGTGAGGGAGTCTGAAACTATATTGCAGAGCAGAGCAGCTGATGAAAAAGAGCAGATTGTGAGATGATTGGAGTGGTCCATAGAGTGAGATGAGTCCAGCAGTTTTTAGGGACAGCTGGAGCAGATCACAGGTTGGCTGGCAGAGCAAAGCAGCTCGTGGGGAAAGCAGAAGTAGAATCCCACGGAGAAGCAGGGCAGTCGGCAGTGGACCACGTAAGGTGCCCCTTTCTACCCAGGCTGGTGGGGGAAAACCCTGCAGATAGACTCTTGAACTCTGGGGCTGCGGGACTGTGAGTGATTTTGGGGTTGCTGGACTCTTGAAACATTTGAGGTATCGGACTTTGGAGTCTTGGGGTGATTTGGCGATTGCTGGACTCAAGAGCCCAGGGAAAAGGACACGGACTAGTTGAGTGTTTTCCCAATTTAATGCTATGTTGTTTATCTCACATGATTAAACGTTTTCTACTACACCCAGACTCTGTGCTTGTGAGAGGGGAAGTATTGCCTCTTAGAGGCACCTAGGGGTGCGTATGTAAAATTTTCCCATGTCACTGGGTGGGGGCTCGAGCTGGTTTGCATTACGTTGTAGGGAAGGGACTCCTATGTATTGAACCCCGTCCTTACTGCTATCAATTCAGTCTGGCAGAAGGGTTCCACCTACGTCCAGGCTGTAGGGGTCCCTGGGGGGCTTAGCGGGTTCGTGGGGGGCACAGATACGTAGGTCCAGGCTGTAGGGGTCACTGGGGGGCTCAGGGGTTTGGTGAGGGGCACAGATACCTACGTCCAGGCTGCAGGGGTCCCAGAGGGGCTTAGGGGGTGTCACAGAGTGTGGTGGAATCCGGCCCTGCACCCCTCTTCCTGGGACACACACTGACTCAGCCAGCCAGTAAAACAGAAGGTTTTTTTTGGCCAACAGGAAGGAAGGATACAGCAGAGCTCTTGGGCACAGCCAGGACCCCTCAATCGAGTCCTTCTGGGGGTTCAGGAAGCTTAGTTCCCAGTTTGGGATTCCTTGAATTCCAACAACCCAGCTCCAAACCAAAACTGAACTAACTCCATCCAGCCGGCCCCTTTCTTTGTCCAGCTTCCCGGGCCAAGGTGCTGACCCCCTCCCCGCTGCCTAGCTCGAGTTACAGGCTTAGGTCCTGTCCCTCACCTAAAGTCACCCGCTGCTGTCCCATCCCCCACACAGACAGTCCCCACTCCATTACAGTAATGCACAGAGCATTTCCCGCATGGAGCAACAGTGACACCGTGTGGCCACGCAGGGTAATGCACAGAGCATCACACCTACGTAGAGGCTGTAGAGATCCCTGGGGGACTTAGGGGTCATGGGAGGTACAGATAGCTACGTCCAGGCTGGAGACATTCCGGGGAGGCTTAAGGGGGTTCATAAGGTCACAGATACCTACGTCCAGGATTGTCGGGACCCTGGGGGAGTTAGGGGGGTTGTGGGGGGCATAGGTACTTGTGTCAAGGCTGTAGAGGTCCTGGTGGGGATTAGGGGCTTCGTGGAGGACACCAATACCTACGTCCAGGCTGGAGGGGTCCCTGGACGGCTTAGGGATTTGTGGTGAGCACAGTGGTCCCTGGGGGTTTAGGGACTTGGTGAGGGACATAGATACCTATGTATGTCTTGTAGGGGTCAATGGGGGGGCTTAGTGGTATTGTAGGGGACACAGATACCTACGTCAAGGCTATAGGGATTCTGGGGGGGCTTAGAGCATCAGTGGGGAACAGGTACCTACATCCAGGCTGGAGGGGTCCCGGGGGGCTTAGGGGGTTTGTGGGGGCACAGATATGTTCGTCCAGGCTGGAGAGGTTCCGGGGAGGATTAGGGGCTTTTGCGGACAGCAGAGATACCTATCTCCAGGCTTTAGGGGTCCCTGGGGGGCTTAAGGTTTTTTTGGGAGGCACAGATATCTATGTCCAGGTTGGAGTGGTTCCTGTGGGGTTTAGGGGGTTCCTGGGGGGCACAGATACCTAGGTCCATGCTGTAGGGATCCCCGGGTGGATTAGGGGTTTTCTGCGGGGCACAGATACATACGTCTAGGCTGTAGTGGTTCCTGGGAGCCTTAGGGGGTTTGTGGGGGGCAGAGATACCTATGTGCAGGCAATAGGGCTTCCAGGGGAAATTAGTGTGTTGAGGGGGCACAGATACGTAGGTCCTGGCTGGAGTGTTCCCGGGGGGCGGTGGCTTAGGCAGTTTATGAGGGGCACAGATACCTGCATCCAGGCTGGAGGGGTCCTTGGGGGGCTAAGGGGGTTTCTGGTGGGCACAGATACCTCTGTCCAGGCTGGAGGGTCCCTGGGGGGCTTACTGGGTTCGTGGGGGGCACAGATACCTAAGTCCAGGCTGGCGGGTCCAGGGGGGTCTTATAGGGTTCGGGGGGGTACAGATACTTATCTCTAGGCTGTAGGGGTCCCTGGTGAGCTTAGGTGGGGTTTGGGGGCCCCAGATACCTAAGTCCATGCTGTAGGCGTCCCTACAGGTGCTTATGGTTTCGTGGGGTGCACAGATACTTATGTCCAGGCTGTAGGAGTCCCAGCGGGGCTGTGGGGGTACTCACTCACTCACATACGCCCGTCACCCCAATCGGGGTATGGGCCACCAACAACAGATCTCCAGAGTCCTCTATCCTGGGCCATTCGTTCTAACTGGTTCCAGGTATAGCCCATTTTTTTGCTATCAGCCTGAAGGTCACATCGCCAGGTGTTTCTTGGACGGCCTCTTTTCCGCTTGCCTTGGGAGTTCCACTGCAGTGCCTGTCTGGTGTCTCACGTTCCATGTGCCTATGGTAATCCTCCTGGTTGCAAGAAGGGTAATCGGCTTAGTGGCTTCCTCATGGCTTTTACCACCCAGCGTCATGCATCTTCGAATTGAAGACCCTTCTTTTTCCAGAGTAAAAGTCTCTGTTGTCTCTATTGTTGGCATTTCTGTAGCGGGTTGACTTTTTACGAGGTGGAGTTGCTAGCCCCACGCCCAACCCTCCTCCTTTAGCCTGACTTGGGAGAGGCAGATGGCCCCAAAGGACCTCTCTGGTGGAGTTTGTGGAGGTACAGATACCTACATCTAGGCTGGAGGGGCCCTGAGGGGTATAGGGGGCTTGTGGGGGCACAGATACCTAGGTCCAGGCTGTCGGTGTCCCAGGGCGATTAGGCAGTTCACTGGGGGCTCAGATACATCCAGGCTGGATGTGTCCCGAGGAGCTTAGGGGGTTCGTGGGGTGCTCAGACACCTGTGTCCAGGCTGTAGGGATCCCTGGGGGCTTAGGGGGTTCGTGGGGGTCACAGATAGGTACATCCAGGCTGAAGGAGTGGCTGGGGCATTTAGGGGGGTTGTGGGAGCACAGATACCTATGTCCAGGCTAAAGGGGTAATGGGGGTGCTTAGGGGATCGGGGCGGACACAGATACCTACGTCCAGGGTCTAGGGGTCCTGAGGGAATTGGGGGTAGAGGGGGGAACAGATGCCTACGTCCTAGCTGGAGGGGTCCTGGGTGGTTTAGGAGGTTTGTTGGAGTCACAGATACCTATGTCCAGGCTGTAGGGGTTCCTGGGGCATTAAGGAGTTTCTGGGGGTCACAGATACCTACGTGCAGACTGGAGGGGTCCCGGAGGGCTTAGGAGATTTATGGGGGGCACAGATACCAACGTCCTGGCTGTAAAGGTCCCTGGGGGGCTTTGCAGGTTCGTGGGGGGCACAGATACCTACATCCAGGCTGTAGGGGTTCCCGTGAGGATTAGGGGGCTTATGGGGGGCACAGATACCAACGTCCTGGCTGTAGATGTTCCTGGGGCACATAGAGGGGCTGTGGTCGCACATAACCCTACATCCAGGCTGTCGGGGTACCGTGGGGGATTAGGGGGTTCGTGGGGAGCTCAGATACCTACATCCAGGTTGGAGATGTCCTGGAAAGGATTAGGGAGTTTCTGGGGTGCACAAATACCTATCTCCAGGCTGTAGGGGTCCCTGTGGGCATTACGGGGTTTGTGGGGGGCAGAGATAACTATCTCCCATCTTTAGGGGTCGCTGGGGAGGCTTAGATGGTTTGTGGGGGGCCCAAATACCTACATCCAGGCTCGAGAGGTCCCTGGGGGGCTTATAGGGTTTGTGGGTGGCACAGATACCTACATCCAGGCTAGAGGGGTGGCAGGGGGGCTTAGGGAGGTTGTGGGAGCACAGATACCTAACTTCAGGCTATAGGGGTCCCGGGGGTGCTTAGAGGTCGGGGCAGGCACAGATACCTACGTCCAGGCTGTAGGGGTCCCGGGGAGCCTTAGGGGATCGTGGGGGGCACAGATACCTAACTTCAGGCTATAGGGGTCCCAGGGGTGCTTAGGAGGTGGGGGGGCGCAGATACCTATGTCCAGCCTGTAGGGGTCCCTTGGGAGGTTTAGGGGATTGTGGGGGTAAAGATACCTACATCCTGGCTGAAGGAGTCCTCAGGGGGTTCCTGTGGGTCAGAGATACCTAAGTCCAGGCTGTAGGGGTCTTGGAAGGCTTAGGGGGTTTCTGGAGGTCACAGATACCTCCATGCAGACTAGATGGGTCCCGGGGGGATTAAGAGGTTTATGGGGTGCACAGATGACAACTTCCAGGCTGTACAGGTCCCTGGGGGGCTTAGGGGGTTGTGGGGGGCACAGATACCTATGTCAAGGCTGGAGGGGTCCCTGGAGGGCTTAGCAGTTCATGGGAGCACAGATACCTACGTCCAGCTGAGCTTTTCCCTGGGGGCAGCCTGCGGGCAGCTGCGATCAGCTGTTTGCTGGGCAGGCTTCACTCAACTGCTCCCCTTCCCTGCTCCTGCGGGGGCTGAGTGAGTCCCTCCCACAAACAGCCTCAGGGTTCGGGGTGGGAGGTTAGGGGGAGGAGAAGCGATACAATACGGTAGTAACTGTAATAATGATAATTACTGCAGCCAGGAGAGGTGAGGCATTTTAGAACTCGTTACTCAAAGAACTGAATTTAAACATAAGACGGAAATAAAATGATGAAATGCACAGACCTGTTAAAAAGCTCCCGAGACGGGAACTTCAGCCCCACATCTTCTGCCAGGGTCCAGGGCTTCTCCTCCCTGCCCCAGGGTGGCTCCTCTCCCCCTTCATCCCCCCCAGTGCAGCTCCTGCTGGGGTCTGGGCTTCTCCCCACCCGCCTCCCAACCCTGCGTGGCTTCTCCTCCTCTGCCCCAGCTTGGCACTTCTCCCCCCCACTGCAGCTCCTGCAGGGGCCCGGGGCTTCTCCTCCCCCCCGCCCCCTCCCCAGCATGGCTCCAGCCCAGTCCAGGGCTTCTCCTCCCCCACTCCAGCAAGGCTCCTCTCCCCTCCGGCCCCCTGCCAGTATCTGGAGCTTCTCCTCCCTCCAACCTACCACTGCCCCCAGCCCCAGCCTAGCCAGGCTCCCTGGGGCACCCGATGCTGCTGTGGCCGGAGCCGAGCCTGGCGGGCAGGGAGCAGCGATTCACGCGGAGGCCATGGCAGAGCCATCAGCCCGAGAGGTGAGGGGCAGCCCCAGGGAGCGGGGCGGGCTGTGCTGCTGCTGGCCCTGCACCCCCGCCCACCCCGACCCCTGAGGCTGTTTGGGGGGGGACTCACTCAGCCCCCGCAAGAGCAGGGAGGGGGGAGCAGCTGAGCGGAGACTGCCCAGCAAACAGCTGATCGCAGCTGCACGCAGGCTGCCCCCAGGGAAAAGCTCAGCTGGACGTAGGTATCTGTGCCCCCCACAACCCCCTAAGCGCCCCAGGGACCTATACAGCCTGGAAGTTGTCATCTGTGCACCCCATAAACCTCCTAATCCCCCCGAGACCCGTCTAGTCTGCACGGAGGTATCTGTGACCTCCAAAAACCCCCTAAGCCCCCCAAGACCCCTACAGCCTGGACGTAGGTATCTCTGACCCACAAGAACCCCCTGAGGACTCCTTCAGCCGGGATGTAGGTATCTTTACCTCCACAACCCCCTAAGCCCCCCAAGGGACCCCTACAGGCTGGACATAGGTATCTGCACCCCCTCCGCCTCCTAAGCACCCCTGGGACCCCTATAGCCTGGAGTTAGGTATTTGTGCCCCCCACGATCCCCTAAGGCCCCCCGGGACCCCTATAGCCTGGACATAGGTATCTGTGACCCCCACAAATGCACTAAACCCCCAGGGAGCCCTCCAGTTTGGACGTAGGTATCTCTGCCCCCCACAACCCCCAATCCCCTCGGGACCCCTACAGCCTGGACTTAGGTATCTGTGCCCGCCCCGACCTCTAAGCACCCCCGAGACCCCTACAGCCTGATGTTAGGTATCTGTGCTCCCACAACCTCCCTAAGCCCCCCAGCCACCCCTCTAGGCTGGACATGGGTATCTGTGCCACCCACGAACCCTATAAGACCCCCAGGGACCTCTCGAGGCTGGATGTAGGTATTTGGGCCCCCCACAAACCATCTAAGCCTCTCCAGCGACCCCTAAAGATGGGAGATAGTTATCTCTGCCCCCATGAACCCGTAAGGCCCACAGGGACCCCTACAGCCTGGAGATAGGTATTTGTGCACCCCAGAAACTCCCTAATCCTTCCCAGGACATCTCCAACCTGCACGTAGGTATCTGAGCTCCCCACGAACCCCCTAATCCCCCCCGGGACCCTGACAGCCTGAATGTAGGGTTATGTGCGACCACAGCCCCTCTATGTGCCCCAGGAACATCTACAGCCAGGACGTTTGTATCTGTGCCCCCCCAAAACCCCCTAATCCCCACGGGAACCCCTACAGCCTGGACGTAGGTATCTGTGCCCCCCACGAACCCGCAAAGCCCCCCAGGGACCTTTACAGCCAGGACATTGGTATCTCTGCCCCCCATAAATCTCCTAAGCCCTCTGGGACCCCTCCAGCCTTCACATAGATATCTGTGACCCCCAGAAATCCCCTAACGCCCCAGGAACCCCTAAACCATGGACGTAGGTATCTGTGACTCCAACGAACCTCCTAAACCACCCCGGACCCCTCCAGCTAGGACGTATGTATCTGTTCCCCCCTCTACCCCCAATCCCTTCGGGACCCCTAGACCCTGGACGTAGGTATCTATGTCCGCCCCAATCCCCTAAGCACCCCCATTATCCCTTTAGCCTGGACGTAGGTATCTGTGCTCCCACAACCCCCCTAAATGCCCCAGCGACCCCTTCAGCCTGGATGTACCTATCTGTGACCCCCACGAACCCCCTAAGCCCCCAGGGATCCCTACAGCCTGGACACAGGTGTCTGAGCACCCCATGAACCCCCTAAGCTCCTCGGGACACATCCAGCCTGGATGTATCTGAGCCCCCAGTGAACTGCCTAATCTCCCCGGGACAACGACAGCCTAGACCTAGGTATCTGTGCCCCTCAAAAACCCCCTATACTCCCCAGGACCCCTCCAGCCTAGGTAGGTATCTGTACCCCCACGGCCCCCCTGGGACTCCTACAGCCTGGAGGTTCGTACCTGTGACCCCCACGAAACCCCAGGCCCCCTGGGACCCCTCCAGCCTGGACATAAGTATCTGTGCACCCCACGAACCCATAAGCACCTGTAGGGACGCCTACAGCATGGACTTAGGTATCTGGGGCCCCCCAAAACCGCCTAAGCCCACCAGGGAACCCTACAGCTTAGAGATAAGTATCTTTGCCCCCTCGAACCCCATAAGCCCCCCCGGACCCCTCCAACCTGGATTTAGGTATCTGTGCCCCCCTCGAACCCGCTAAGCCCCCCAGGGACCCTCCAGCCTGGACGGAGGTATCTGTGCCCCCCACAACCCCTATGTGCAGAGGAACCCCTCCAGCCTGGAGGTAGGTATCTGTGCCCACCAGAAACCCCCTTAGCCCCACAGGGACCCCTCCAGCCTGGATGCAGGTATCTGTGCCCCTCACAAACTGCCTAAGCTCCCCCCCGGGAACCCTCCAGCCTGGACCTATGTATCTGTGCCCTCCCAACATACTAATTCCCCCTGGAAGCCCTATTGCCTGGATGTAGGTATCTCTGGCCCTCACAAACCCCCTAAGCCCCCCAGGAACCCCTACAGCCTAGATGTATATATCTGTGCCCCCCAGAAATCCCCAAATCCCCCCGGGGACCCCTACAGCATGGATCTAGGTATCTGTGCCCCCCAGGAACCCCCTAAACCTCCCAGGAACCACTCCAACCTGGACATAGATATCTGTGCCTCCCAAAAAAACCTTTAGCCCCCAAGGGACTCCTAGAGTCTGGAGATAGGTATCTCTGCTGTCCGCAAAACCCCCTAATCCTCCCCAGAACCTCTCCAGCCTGGATATACATATCTGTGCCCCCCACAAACCCGCTAAGCCCCCCGGGACCCCTCCAGCCTGGATGTAGATATCTGTGCCCCCCGACACCCTAAGCCCCCCCCAATTCCTATAGCCTGGACGTAGGTATCTTTGTCCCCTACAATAACACTAAGCCCCCCCAGGGACCCCTCCAGGACATACATAGGTATCTGTGCCCCTCACCAAGTCTCTAAACCCCCAGGGACCACTGTGCTCACCACAACCCCCTAAACCGTCCAGGGACCCCTCCAGCTCAGACATAGGTATTGGTGTCCTCCACGAAGCCCCTAATCCCCACCAGGACCTCTACAGCCTGGATGCAAGTACCTATGCCCCCCACAACCCACCTAACTCCCCCAGGGTCCCGACCATCCTGGACGTAGGTATCTGTTACCCTACGAACCCCCTTATGCCCCCCCGGAATGCCTCCACCCTGGACGTTGCTATCTGTACCTCCCATGACCCCTAAGCCCCCCAGGGATTTCTACAGCCTCTACGTAGGTGTGCTGCTCTGTGCATTACCCTGCGTGGCCACATGGTGTCACTGTTGCTCCATGCAGGAAATGCTCTGTGCATTACCCTGCATAGCCACACGGTGTCACTGTTGCTCCGTGAGGGAAAAGCTCTGGGCATTACTGTGATGGAGTAGGGACTGTCTTTGTGGGGTATGGGAGAGCAGCGGGTGACTTTAGGTGAGGGACAGGACCTAAGCCTGTAAATCGAGCTAGGCATGGGGGAGGAGATCAGCACCTTTGCCTGGGAAGCTGGACAAAGGAAGGGGCCGGCTGGAGGGAGCTGAGTTAGTTTAGTTTCGGTTTGGGGCTGGGTAGTTGGAATTCAGGGAATCCCAAACTGGGAACTAAGCTTCCTGAACCCCCAGAAGGACTCGACTGAGGGGTCCTGGTTGTGCCCAAAAGCTCTGCTGAATCCTTCGTTCCTGTTGGCCAAAAAAACCTTCTGTTTTACTGGCTGGCTGAGTCACTGTGTGTCCCAGGAAGAGGGGTGCAGGGCCGGATTCCACCACACTCCGTGACAGACCCTAAGCCCCTCCGGGACCCCTGCAGCCTGGACGTAGGTATCTGTGCCCCCACCAAATCCCTGACCCCCCCCCAGGGACCCCATCAGCCTGGACATAGGTGGAACCCTTCTGCCAGGCTGAATTGATAGCAGCAAGGACTGGGTTCAATACATACGGGTCCTTTCCCTATAACGGAGTGCAAACCAGCTCGAGCCCCCACCCAGTGACATGGGAAAATTTTACATACCCACTCCTAGGTGCCTCAAAGAGGCAATACTTCCCCTCTCGCAAGCACAGAGTCTGGGTGTAGCAGAAAATGTTTAATAACGTGAGATGAACAACAGAGCATTAAATTGGGAAAACACCTCAACTAGGCCGTGTCCTTTTCCCTGGGCTCTAGAGTCTAGCAATCCCCAAACCACCCCAAGACTCCAAAGTCCAATACTTCAAATGTTTCAAGACTCCAGCAACCCCAAAATCACCCACAGTCCCGCAGCCCCAGAGTTCAAGAGTCTATCTGCAGGGTTTTTCCCCTGCCAGCCTGGGTAGAAAGGAGCACCTTACATGGTCCACTGCCAACTGCCCTGCTTCTCCATAAGATTCTGCTTCTACTTTTCCCACTAACTGCTCAGCTCAGTCCACCAGCTGATCTGCTCCAGCTCTCTCCAAAAACTGCTCCACTCACCTCACTTCATGGGCCACTCCAACCATCCCACAAACTGCTCTTTTTTTTCAGCTGCTGTGCAATATAGTTTCAGCCTTCCTCATTAGTTAACATAGCTTTTTAGTGATTTCAGCTCAGAAACCTGAACCTTCAATACTCAAGAGTATCAAAAACCAGCTCTACTATTCAACTGTTAGAAGAAAAGAAGATGCAATTGGTGTTTCTGGCTCACCCAAGGAGCCCACTCCCTTGTCTAGCGAGTGCCACCCAATTGATGGTGAGAATCCCTGTCTCAAAGCAGTTTCACAGTTCCTCATCCACACAATCAGGGTGACAACACTCCACATCTCACACCCCAACAACAAATAAACTGGGGATACCACAGCTGCCAAAGCAACCATCCCAGGCTGCCGTGGGTGTGTCAGGTGGGGTGGGTGTGTCTATGCAAACACGATCAGCCCCTGAAATTCTTTTCCACACTCGCCATAATTCACCACCAGATGTCAGGGTAGAGTTCATCTTGATTCTGCTTACATAGGTATCTGTGCCCCCCACAGCCCTCTAATCCCACTGGGATCCATCTAGGCTGGATAAAGGTATCTGTGCTCCCCACAAACCTTTAAGCTTAACCCCCCCAGGGTACCCACAAGCCCAGATGTAGGCATCTGTACACCCCACACGCCCCGAAAGACCCACAGGACCCTTCCAGACTGTAGGTAGGTATCTGTGACCCCCAGAGCCCCACAAAGACCCTCGGGACCCCTACAGCATGGATGTTTGTATCTGTGACCCCCACAAACCGCCTAAGCTATCCAGGGCCCCCTACCATCAGGACATAGGTATCTGTTCCCCCCGCAACACACCTAATCGCCCCCGGGACTCCTGCAGCCTAGACATAGGTATCTCTGACCCCACGAATCCCCTAAGCCACGACAGGACCCCTCCAGCATGGACATAGGTATCTGTGCCCCCACAACCCTCCTAAGATCCCTGAAACCCCTCCAGCCTAGATGTAGGTATCTGTGCACCCCACAACCCCCCTAAGCCCCCGGAACCCCTACAGCCTAGACGCAGGTATCTGTGCCCAAAATGAACCCCCTAAGGTCCCTAGGACCCCTCTTGCCTGGATGAATGTATCTGTACCCCTTACAAACCCCTTAGCCCCCCCAGGATCCCTATAACCTGGACGTAGGTATCTGTGCACCCTCACGAACCCACAGATCCTCCCAGGGACCCCTACAGCATGGAAGTAGGTATCTGTACCCCAAAATGCCCCAAAGCAACCCCAGGACCCCTACAGCTTCGATATAGGTATCTGTGCCCCCCCACACTCTAATACCCCCAGAACTCCTCCAGCCTGGATGCAGATATTTGTGGCCTCCAGGAACCCCTTAAGCCCTCCCCACAACTTCTCCAGCCTGGACATAGGTATCTCTGCCCCCCACAAACCCTCTAAGACCCATAGGGCCCCCACCAGCCTGGTTGTAGTTATTTGTATGCCACACAAACCCTCTAAGCTCCTCAGGGCCCCCTCCAACTGGGACGTAGGTATCTGCGCAACCACAACCCCTTAAGTCCCCCAGGCACCCCTCCAGACCATACGTAGGTGTCTGTACCCCTTACCAACTCCCTAAACCCCCAGGGACCACTACAGCCTGGACGTATGTATCTGTGCTCACCACAACCCCCTAAGCTGTCCAGGGACCTCTCCAGCCCAGACATAGATATTTGTGTCCTCCATGAAGCCCCTAATGCCCACTGGAACCCTCCAGCCTGGACGTAGCTATCTGTGCCCCCCCGTGACCCCAAAGCCCCCCACGGATCTCTACAGCCTCTACATAGGCGTGATGCTCTGTGCATTACCCTGCGTGGCCACAAAGTGTCACTGTTGCACCATGCGGGAAATGCTCTGAGCATTACTGTGATGGAGTAGGGACTGTCTGTGTGGGGGATGGGAGAGCAGCGGGTGACTTTAGGACCGGACACGTGCTCAGCCTGTAACCTGAGCGAGGCAGGGGGGAGGGGGTCAGCACCTTTGCCCGGGAAGCTGGACACAGAAAGGGGCCAGCTGGAGGGAGTTGGGTTAGTTCAGTTTCCGTTTTGGGCTGGGTGGTTGGAATTCAGGGGATCCCAAACTGGGAACTAAGTTTCCTGAACCCCCAGAAGGACTCGATTGCGGGGTCCTGCTTGTGCCTCCAAGCTCTGCTGTATCCTTCGCTCCTGTTGTCCAATAAACCTTCTGTTTTACTGGCTGGCTGAGAGTCACTGTGAGTCCCAGGAAGAGGGGTGCAGGACCGTACTCCCCCACACTCCATGACAGACCCTAAGCCCCTCCAGGACCCCAGTAGCCTGGAAGTAGATATCTGTGCCCCCCACCAAACACCTAAGACCCTTGGAGACCCCTCCAGCCTGAACTTAGGTATCTGTGCCCCCCACAAACCCCCTAAGCCCCCCAGGGACCTATACAGCCAGGACATTTGTATCTGTACCCCATATAGACTCTATAAGCCCCCTGGGACACTCCAGTGTGCACGTAGATATATGTGCCCCTCAGAAACCCCCTAACCCCCCAGGAACCCGTACAGCCTGGACAACCCCCCTAACGCCCCCCGGGACATCTACAATCTGGACGTAGATATCTGTGCCCCTCATGAAACCTCTAACCCCCCCTGGGACCGATACAGCCTGGACATAGGTATCTGTGCCCACCCGAACCCCTAAGACCCCCTGGTACCCCTACAGCCTGGTATCTTGGGCCCCCACAAATCTCCTAAGACTCCCAGGGTGCCTCCAGCCTGGACGTAGGTATCTTTGCCCCCCACTAACCCCCAAAGCCCCCTGGTACCACTACAGCCTGGATGTAGGAATATGTGCCCCTCATGAACCCTCTAAGCCCTCCTGGGACCCCTAGAGCCTGGAGAATGGTATCTGTGTCCCCCTCAAACTCTCTAAGCCCCCCAGGGACCCCTATGGCCTGGATGTAGGTATCTGTGCACCTCAAGGCCCCTAAAATCCCCCGGACCCCTACAGCCTGGATGTAGGTATGACGGTGCTGCCTGTGGGAGCCAGCTCAGGTCACTCAATCAGGGTGAACTGCAAACAAAACAGGGCAGACAAATCCCAAATGCTGGTGGTTATTTCAATACTTAGATTTACCAAGCCAGCACAAAACAGCTTCTGTAGTACCTCACTGGTTACTTAGAAGTTTAAACCACGCAGTTCCCTTAAAGTACCCAGCCTCAGGCCTCCATCCAGACACACCTGTCAGATATGATGATGATTCCTGAAAATCTTACTTCAACATATAAAAGAAAAGGTCCTTCCAATCCCAAAGGATCAGCCACATACCCAGGTTAAATTATAGCTTAGATCTTACCTAAAATACATGCTATAGCCAATTCTTATTAACTAAGCTAAAATTTATTAGAAAAGAAAAGAGAGAGAGTGTTAGTTAAAAGATTAATAGACATATAGACTTGAATTCAATTCTTGAGGTTCAGATATACAGTAGAGATGAGCTTGTAGTTGCCAAAAGTCCTTTTAGAAATAGTCCATAGGTTATAGTTCAATTTCCATATTCAGGGTGGCTCCAGTCAACGACTGGGGATCTCAATCCTTGTGGCTTAAGGTTTCCCCCTCTTGAAACCCAAAGCAGATCTGAGATGAAGAAGGATCGTGTCCCAGGTTCTTATACATTTCCAGCAGCCTTTCGGCCTGAGAAAACAATAGGCTTAACTCTCCTTCCAAACATCCTGGCAATTAGTACAGGGTAATTTATTCATCAAACAGTTCAAATCCACACTGGAGACCTGCCCTACATGCCTATGGGTCCCAATCTGGCTGACTCATTATACAAGGAGCACTTCCATGCTGGGCAAACAATGGTAGCCAATGAGGGAATGTATCAGATTCCAAGTTCAGACTGCAGGATACGTGAATGCTGACTCCCGAGGTTGTGGTTTAGTCCAGGCCTGCATAACTCGTAAAGTGGCAAGGGCAATATTACTCCAAAGAAAACAGCTGAGGGCTGAAACCTCACAGAACGCCCCCCAGCACCGCCCAGCCCCTCCGAAACACAACCCCCCCAACACCACCCACCCTGCAAAAACAATGTCGCCAGCGCCTCCCAGGCCCCCCGAAACAATCCCCCCCCAAGTGCCGCCCGCCTAGTGGAAACAAACCCTCCTTCCCCAGCACCGCCCTGCCAAAACAGGGGTAATGAACCTTGCTAATATGTTATAGGGGGCCCCTAAGGTAGTGTAATTAAGGTAAAAGAAAACTGTCTCTTTGCTAGAAGTAGAATAAGATCTTTCCCCCACTTTGTAATCAGTTGCCCTGTTGACTGAATGAGGTGTGACTGAGGAAGGCGTGGAAGGCAGCACCTCCAGACAGCTGCACCCCTTGGCGACGGGCTGGGAGCCAGAGCAGATCAGTAGAACAGGTCAGCCACTGACTCACCATTCACCTCCTCAGCCCCCCGCTCACCTCCTCACCCCCCCTCCCCTGCTGCCGGCTCACCCGCCCCGCCTGTCACTGCCCACCCACTCGCCTCAGCCCCCACGGCTCATCTCCCTGCCCACCCGCTCGCCTCCTCAGCTCTCCTCCCCCACCGCCAGCTCACCTGACCCCCCTGCCAATGCCCGCCCGCTTCCCTCCTCAGACCCCCACTCCCCCAGCTCACCTGCCCACTGCTCACCTCTGTTCCCCCCCTCCCTGGCTCACATACTCACCCCCCGCCATTGCCCACCAGCTCGCCTCCTCAGCCTACCATCCCCGGCCAGTGATGAGCTGCCAAAATCTTAACAATCAGTTCCCTCCTCCCCCACGTGGGGGTTGTGGCCCACCCCTGCCCCTTGGGACTCCTGCCCCATCCAACTCCCCACGTTCCTTGACGCCCCCCCGGGGACCCCTACCCCATCTACCCTCCTTCCCTGTCCCCTGCTGCCCCATCCAACCTCTCCTCTCATTCCTGATGACCCCCGGGACCCTTGCCCCATTATACCACCCTTCTCCCTGTCCCCTGATGGCCCCTGGAACCCCTGCCCATGACGGTTCACACGGGAAGGCTGGGAGGGCTGAGAAGCAAACGGCGGCTTCGTGCTCAGGCCCAGGGAGGCAGAGGGGAGGTAGGTGAGCTGGTGTGGGGAGCGGTTCCCCAGTGCCCCCCGCGGGTTATCTGCTGCGGTGCGGGCGGCCCCCATGCCCCAGCTCACCCTTTTCTGCAGAACTGCTGCCTGGCCATTCGATCCCTAGTGTGTAACAGTGAATGGGATTCTTCCATCCTAAGTGCAGGATTCTGCACTCATCCTTGCTGAACCTCATCAGATTTCTTTTGCCCCAGTCCTCTAATTTGTCTAGGTCCCTCTGTATCCTATCCCTACACTCCAGGATATCAACCACTCCTCTCAGTTTAGTGTCTTCTGCAAACTTGCTGAGGGTGCAATCCACACCATCCTCCAGATCATTAATGAAGATATTGAACAAAACCGGCCCCAGGACCGACCCTTGGGGCACTCCGCTTGAAACCGGCTGCCAACTAGACATGGAGCCTTTGATCACTGCCCATTGAGCCTACGATCTAGCCAGCTTTCTATCCATCTTATAGTCCATTCATCCAGCCCATAATTCTTTAACTTGCTGGCAAGAATACTGTGGGAGACCGTATCAAAAGCTTTGCTAAAGTCAAGGAATAACACATCCACTGCTTTCCCCTCATCCACAGAGCCAGTTATCTCCTCATAGAAGGCAATTAGGTTAGTCAGGCATGACTTGCCCTTGATGAATCCATGCTGACTGTTCCTGATCACTTTCCTCTCCTCTAAGTGCTTCAGAATTGATTCCTTGAGCACCTGCTCCATGATTTTTCCAGGGACTGAGGTGAGGCTGACTGGCCTGTAGTTCCCCGGATCCTCCTTCTTCCCTTTTTTAAAGATGGGCACTACAGTAGCCTTTTTCCAGTCATCCGGGACCTCCCCCGATCGCCATGAGTTTTCAAAGTTTCATTCTTCCGCTTTACTCTGCGCTGGTTAGGCCTCAACTGGAGTATTGTGTCCAGTTCTGGGCACCACATTTCAAGAAAGATGTGGAGAAATTGGAGAGGGTCCAGAGAAGAGCAACAAGAATGATTAAAGGTCTTGAGAACATGACCTATGAAGGAAGGCTGAAGGAATTGGGTTTGTTTAGTTTGGAAAAGAGAAGACTGAGAGGGGACATGATAGCAGTTTTCAGGTGTCTAAAAGGGTGTCATCAGGAGGAGGGAGAAAACTTGTTCACCTTAGCCTCCAATGATAGAACAAGAAGCAAATGGCTTAAACTGCAGCAAGGGAGATTTAGGTTGGACATTAGGAAAAAGTTCCTAACTGTCAGGGTAGTTAAACACTGGAATAGATTGCCTAGGGAAGTTGTGGAATCTCCATCTCTGGAGATATTTAAGAGTAGGTTAGATAAATGTCTATCAGGGATGGTCTAGACAGTATTTGGTCCTGCCATGAGGGTAGGGGACTGGACTCGATGACCTCTCGAGGTCCCTTCCAGTCCTAGAGTCTATGAGTCTATGGCCAATGTCTCTGCAATCACATCCGCCAACTCCTTTAGCACCCTCAGATGCAGCACATCCAGCCCCATGGACATGTGCTTGTCTCCAGTTTTTCTAAATAGTCCCAAACCACTTCTTTCTCCACAGAGGGCTGGTCACCTCCTCCCCATGCTGTGCTGCCCAGTGCAGCAGTCTGGGAGCTGACCTTGTTTGTGAAGACAGGGGCAAAAAAAGCATTGAGTACATTAGCTTTTTCCACATCCTCTGTCCACTAAGTTACCTCCCTCATTCAGTAAGGGGCCCACACTTTCCTTGACTTTCTTCATCTTACTAACATACCTGAAGAAACCCTTCTTGTTACTCTTAACATCTTTTGCTAGCTGCAACTCCATGTGTGATTTGGCCTTCCTGATTTCACTCCTGGATGCCTGAGCAATATTTTTATTCTCCTCCCTGGTCATTTCTCCAATCTTCCACTTCTTGTAGGCTGCTTTTTTGTGTTTAAGATCAGCAAGGATTTCACTGTTAAGCCAAGCTGGTCGCCTGCCATATTTACTATTCTTTCTACACATCGGGATGTTTTTTCCTGCAACCTCAATAGAGATTCTTTAATCCTTTAGAGGACTGGAACTGATTTCAGTGGAGGCACATGTTTGCTAGGTTTTTATGCATTTGCACAGGAAAATATTGAGTGTTTCCATTCATTTCAGGGATCCCTATTCAGTGGAACTCCTGAACATAAAGGAAATGCCATTATTTTTGTTGAAGGAAGAGGTTTATAAGGTGGCAATAGGATTTGAACCAAGAACCCTTTGATTTGCAGTCAAACACTCTACCACTGAACTACGCCCCCATGACTGTGCTGGAGATGTCTGTGATCTTAAAGATTTTGAAGGACAGGCCCTGCCTCGGAGATCTCCTGTTCTCTTCCCAGACCACAGTGCTTTTAAAAATGGGGTTTCATTAAACTTATAGATACATGGAGACACCACAGCTTGCACACCCACCCACATAGCTTCCCCCAGTGACATAGCTACCACCTCTCAGGGAGATGGAATAACTACACAAACAGGACAGCTCTCTCCCCTCTGCTTAGAGCATCTTCATTCTTTATGAATAGGTAGGAAATAACCTCCTGAATGGACAGTAGCCAATTGATCAAATATTGCTGGGTCTGCATTCAATATTGGTAACTGGTCATGCTGGGCTGGATGAGTAGGAGCATCGCCAGCAGATTGAGGGAAGTGATTATTCCCCTCTACTCAGCAGAGGTGAGGCCACATCTTTTTTTTTTAAATGAATGATTGGAGATATACCTATCTCCTAGAACTGGAAGGGACCTTGAAAAGTCATTGAGTCCAGCCACCTGCCTCCACTAACAAGACCAAACACTGATTTTTGCCCCAGATCCCTAAGTGGCCCCCTCATGGATTGAACTCACAACCCTGGGTTTAGCAAGCCAATGCTCAAACCACTGAGCTATCCCTCCCCTCCTTCTGGAGCATTGCGTCCAATTTTTGCCCTTCCACTACAGAAACAAATTGGAGCGAGTCTAGGGGAGGGCAACAAAAATGATTAGGGGGCAGGGGACTTATGAGGAGAGGCTGAGAGCAGGGCCACCCGGGGGGGGGGGCAAGTGGGGCAATTTGTCCCAGGCCCTGCAGGGATCCCATGAGAATATATTATTCTATAGTATTGCAACTTTTTTTTATGGAAGGGGCCCCCAAAATTGTTTTGCCTCAGGCCCCCTGAATCCTCTTGGCAGCCCTGCCCACTCCACCCCCTTGACTTATTCTCCTCCCTCTGAGGCCCCACCTGTGCTCTGCTCTCACTCCCATTTGGCCACTCTCCCACCCCTGCTCTTTCTCTTTGGCTGAGGCCTGCTGGTCCACCTTTTGCTCACTCCTCTCCTCCCTGAAAGCCTCCTTGTGTCTCTCCACCCCCGCCCCCAAGGTCTACCTGCTACCCCCACCTCTCTGCCCTTCCCCTGAGACTCACCCTGCCTAAACCTCTCTGCCCCCTCCCCTAAGACCAGCCCTGCCCAGCACTCACACCTCTCTATCCCCTCCCCTGACCTGCCCTGTCCACCACCCACACCTCTTTGCCCCACCCATGAGACCGGCCCTGCCCACCACTTGCACCTCTCTGCCCCTCACCTGAGGCCCGCCCTGTCCACCTCTTTCCTCGGTCATCTGTTGTTGTTCCTTGAAACATCAAGGATGGAATAAAAAGCTGAGTTTACTCCAGGGTGAGGAAAGAAAGGAGCCACCAACCCCGTGACAAAGCTCAGTGCCCCAGAGAAAACCTGCCCCCTGCTATTGCAGTCACTGATGTGCTGGGGATATGATGGTAAAGGAACTGTCTGAATGATCAAGGCAGGAAATGGACAACAATCTACAGGAACGTCATTGACCACAAACACACTCTCCTCATACTCCAGCCAGAAGGGAAATGAGCAGGAATTCTTGCAGTTCAGCCAGGGACACACTTACACAATGGCACAGCAGTGTGTGTGTTGTGGAAGCTGGTCTGAGGAAACAACTGGAATTGATCACTCAGTGAGAACAGAACTGGAGTGTAGTGAGAGACCCATCTCAAGCAAGTAGTTGTGGCTGAGTGGTTATGATGATGGATTAGAAATCCATTGGGGTCTCCCTGCACAGGTTCAAATCCTGCCAACTACAGAGGAAGTTGTGGTCCTTTAGTTTCAACAGAGCTGGGTCTTGTCCCACTCTCAAACTGTGTCTACACTATTGGGTAATGTGGCTTTAAAGTGTTTCAATTAAACAGCTGTTGCATGTCCACACTATGCCCCTTGTGTTACAGGAGCACATCCAGGCTAGACTCTTGGATGGCCAAAGAGAGCAGTGCATTGTGGGTAGCTGTGCAACTGGCTGCAGGTGCTTTGGGAAGGGTTTGAAATGCCTCACAGGCTGGTACAGCATCACATGATGCAGGTTTCTCTATCCCATTGTTCCATGGGAATCCTACTAGATTGCCAGCTGCTTTTCAACTGCAATGTGTTTGGGTGGCGGTGGGAAGAGTGAGTGAGTGTGTGGGCACACTGTCTCTAAGTTCAGACAGCTGCTGCAAGCAACCAGTCCTGAGGCAGGGGGAGGGGCACAGCCCCAACATCAGCCCCTGCTTCCCTCACTGGCTCAGCTCAGCACAGCAGCCTCTGTCACATGCACACACTGCTGCCTGCTTAGCTCTGTGTCAGGGGTGCTGGAACAGGGGGGTTAGAGGGCCATGGCCCCACCACTCTTTATTGGCTGTTAGGACAAATGATGGAGTGGGGGGAAGGGTGGAGTCTTGGGGGGAAGAGGATTTCTGTGGGTGTGGCCTCTGGGGGAGGGGTGGTGTGAGTGGGGGTCCTTGGGGAAGGGGTGTCATGGGAGTGCCACAGTGCAGACAACGGTGCCCCCCCACTGTAAGGAAGCTCCCGCCCCCCCTGTTCTGTGTTTATAGCGCAGGAGAGAGCAGCCTTCCACGGCAGTGATTTGCTCCCCGGGGCTCTGGCAGGGGGGCTCAGGCGGCGATTTAAAGGGCCCGGGGCTCTGGCCTCTGCAGGGAGCCCTGGGCCCCTTAAATCACCAGCTTGGGGAAGCCAGGCCGGGCTGGCACAGAGTACCCACTCTTGCCAGTACCCCACACTGGAACGTACCGGCTTTTTGTTAGTAATACAGGAAATTGGGGGCTAATCCTGAAATGCTTCTTTGATGTAACTTACCCCCCTTGGCCTAAAATGTCCTGATGTAAAACCTGACTCCAAAGGATGGGGTGGGGGAATGTGTGTGAGAAATAGAGCAGAGGAGAAAACTGACCCAGTGTTGATTTGAATGATTTGTATTTCAAAAGTAACTTATTTTGATTGGCTTCCAAGTCAATTTCTGTGTAGGTGTGTTAGCAAAAAGAAGGTCAGAGAAAGTGTGGGCCCCTTACTGAATGGGGCAGGCAACCTAGTGACAGATGATGTGGATAAAGCTGAAGTGCTCAATGCCTTTTTTGCCTCGATCTTCACAGACACTGGCAGCACAGTACGGGGAGGAGGTGAGTAGCCCTCGGTGGTGAAAGAACAGATTAAGGACTGTTTAGAAAAGCTGGACATGACCAAGTCCTCAGTTCCAGATCTAATGCATCTGAGGGTCCGGATGGAGTTGGCAGATGTGACTGTAGAGCCGTTGGTCATTATCTTTGAAAACTTGTGGTGATTGGGGAGGTCTCGGATGGTTGGAAAAAGGCAAATCTAGTGCCTATATGTCTCCACTGCAATTTGAGTCTTGCAGCCGAAGCCCCATAAGCCTGAGTCAGCTGACCGGGCTTTGAGACAGGTGCCCTGGGTGTCTTAATCACAGTAGGGACATAACATTAGGCTACATCTACAGTGCAATGAAGCAGCCACGGCTGGCCCCTGTCACATTAATCAGAGTCATGCAGCTTGGGCTGTGAAGTTACAGTGTCCGTATCTCGGCTCAGGCTCTGTACCCTGCTCTAGGAGCCCAGAAGGTTAGGAGAGAGTTTAGCGAGTGGAAATGGTAAAACCGCAATGAAGTATGGACTCATGGCATTTCTCCATTGTTCTATCTGCTTTGGGGCAGGGACAATGACACATCCAGCTGCATTTGTTATTTCAAAGGGCAGTTTAGGATTTTCATTCTCACCCATGGTGCACAAAGCAGGACTCAACCCTTGGTGTAAACTAAACGAGCTGCCCACAGATTCTGGCAGCCACAATGAGCCTTTTGGTGTGAGAGCTCAGACCTGCCCCTGTCCCAGAGGGAGGGGGTCATCTGTGACGGGCTGGAACACTGACCTATCAGCTCTTAACTTCCAAACTTTCAGTAAGTCTATTATCAATGCCTGTGAGCGTAATTTAAACCATAAGAACAGCCATACTGGACTAAAGCTGCATCTAGCTCTGTGTTTTGTCCTCTGGCTGTAGCCAATACCAAGTGCCCCAAGAGCTACTCAGCAAGGCACCCCTGGGAGTTGAACCCAGGATCTCCTGTTTACAAAACAGGCGCTTTAGCCAGCTAAGCCATGGTGCCTGCCTGTGGTTAAGGGGCACTGTCTGCGCACACCTGACTCCCTGCCATCCCCACCAGGGCCTGACAAGCTTTGCATGTGTTTGGATTCTGCAAAGCAGAGGAGCAGGTGACATTTTCCTTGCAAGCTGTGTGTGTGTAAATCTTTGGCCAGGTCTGCACTACAAAGTTATTTTAACATCAGGTGTGTGAAAAACACACAACGCTCCCTCGGTCGGCACCCTTCTCCTCTGTCCCAACCCACAGCCCTCCTATTCCCAGTGCCCCTCAATCCCAACCTTGACAAGAGGCCTAGAGCTTTTTGCAGCAAACTTAAAGCGACAAATTGTCAGTGTAAATGCTGCTGTTCATTATATCACCATAACTGGCCTCCTCCAGTATCCCACAATGCCCGCCGTGAACTCACCTGCCCTGCATTCCTGCTACAGAGGCTGGGCCCCTCCCCTTTCATAGCTCCAGAACGTTCTGACAGCTGAGCTGCTAGCTACACCGGCATTGGTTTGCTATAACTGCATTGCTTGGGGGAGTGTAAATTTTTTATACATCTAAGTAATGTAGTTACACCAACCTAATTTTGTAGCGTAGACCTGTCCAAATAAACACTCACACACCTTGGGAGTAAACCTTCCCCTGCTCCTCTGCTTTACAGAATCCAAACACAAGAAAAGTTTATCAGGGCTCAATGGGGATTGGCAGAGTCAGGTGTGGGCAGACACGATGCTTTAAGTAACAGCAGGCACCATGGCTTAGCTAGTTACAACACCTGTTTTGTAAACAGGAGATCCTTGGTTCAACTCCTAGCAGTGCTTGGTTGAGTGCCTTTTGGGGCACCTGGTGTTGGCAACTGTCAGAAAACAAGATTCAGAGCTAGATGGACCTTTGGTCTAGCCCAGTGTGGCTTTTCTTATGGTTTAAATTACACTCACAGGCACTGCTAATAGAGTTACTGAAAGTTTGGGTGTTAAGAGCTGGTAGGTCAGTGGTCCAGTCCCCTCAATGCAGTTTTACCATTTCCACTTGCTAAACTCCCTCCCGACCTTCTGGGCTCCTAGAGCAGCGGACTGCACCTGAGCCGAGACACGGACACTGCAACTTTACTATAGACCAAGCCGCATGACCCTGATTAATGTGACCTGGGCCAGCCGTGGGTGTTTCATTGCACTGGAGACGTAGCCTAATGTTATGTCTATGCTGCGATTAACACACTCAGGGCACCTGCCTCAAAGCCCGGCCAGTTGACTCAGGCTTATGGGGCTTGGGCTGCAAGACTATAAAATTACAGTGCAGACAGATGGGACTTGAGCCCAACCTCTGAAACCCCCAGGAGGAGTGAGGGTTTCTGAACCCAGGCTTCAGTGTGAACACAAATATCCGGACCACAGTTTTTAGCCCCTCAGCTTTAGCTCCATGGGCCCAAGTCAGATGACCCAGGCCGGCCATGCTGCCATCTTTATCCCAGGAGAGATAGACTCTACAGGTATGTCTCCATTGCAATGTCAGCCCTGGTGTGGCACGCTGTGCTCAAAGCACTACCTGGAAGCCTCATATTCACCACTCTCATATAATGATGATACGGTTTGTACAAAGTCTGCCTGGTGAGGTATCATTTCAAAAGTCTTGATCTGTTGAACACTAATATTGTGTTGGACTGTGTGTGTAGCATTGGTTGGGAAGTTATGAAGTTTGCTCTGTGTGTGTTACTGAGATATATTATGAGGTTGCGAAATGCCCACCACCAGCCTTTCAGGTGTGACAATGGAGGAGCCAGACTCGCTGCTGGCCCATTAAAAGGGATCCACACTCCCAAGGACTATCCCAGGAACTGTGTACAATGCAGACTTCTCCGAGATAGCACAGTGACAATGGACACTGCTTGACTCACATCCTAGCAAAGGTAATTCCTAGCAAGTTGGAAGAAACTATGAAAGAGGGGAAGAGACATCATGAGTTGGCCTCTCTCCCTCACAACTCAACACCTGGAAACACATCTGCAGGACAAACACTGAACCGAAATAAATCAGAAGAGAATAATAATAATATATTCAAATCAAAGTCTCCAAACAGACTAGTATTGGTTTCTCAGCAAAAATTTTCAGTTTGAGGAATTTTCTTTTCTCAGTCAGACTTTGCCAAGGGAAGTGGAGAAAAAATGTTTTTGAGTTGCTTCTTTCAGAACAGCCTGGCCTAGACACTAGCTCTGGTTCACTGTTTTGGTCTTGCTCAGGATGGGGGTATTTTAATTATTTGGGAAGGTCCCAGGGTGTTTGTGAGAGATTATGAGGATGTTCCCTTTTGAGATAAAAACTAAGAAATACAGGACTAGAGAATTTTTTTAGAAATCTGAGATTTAGACTTTTTATTTGAAGCGGGGTGGGGGGGTTAGATTCTGAGAAGGTTTTTTTTTGCAAGAAGAAACATTGTTTGATCTGTCATTGTACCAAAGGGGGAGATGGTTGTCTATAAAGGAGGAGTGAAGACTAAATGCTTCCGACGAGGATGGGATTTGAACCTATGCATGCAGAGCACAACAGATTAGCAGTCCCTCACCGTAACCACTCAGCCACCTCATCTGAGCTGTCAGGAAAGGAACAGGAAGAGAAATCTAAGGCCGGCAGAGATAGGGACACAGGAGTTTTTAAATACTAAGCATAAGCAGGGTCTGAATGAGCTCCCCCTTCACATCTACTGAGGAGCTGGGGAAAGACTTCAGGAACAGACCGTGTTTGCACAGACACACCTACTCTGCGTATGATGCGGCCGCTTCCCCAAAATGACCAGTTTGGGATGGTGGTGGGTTACAAATCACTTTAGGATTGAGTGCAATGAAATGTTATTCTCCTTCCTGTATGAGTGAAGGGCAGCAGAACATACCTAGTCTGTCCTGACGGAGGGGTAGGTGGGTGAGGAATAGCTTTTATTGGACTGCAGAGAAGTGATTGAGGACATCACCCTAAACCAGTGGTCCCCAAACATTTCACATTGTGCCCTCTTAGCCATGGCTGTGGCCCCTTGGAAGCCACGATTGAGAACCGAGGCTGGGAGTGGGGCTGTTGCTTGCTGGGGAGAGGGGTGCAGACAGGGGTAAAGGGGTCGAGGCCGGGCTGGGAGCCAGAGTCTCAGGCTGAGGGTGGGGTTGGGGAAGAGCTGGGACAGAGTGGGGCTGAGTGGTGCTCCCTCCCTGCCCTCCATGGGGACTGGCTCAGGCCCTAAGGTGCCCCCATGAATGTTCCTCTGTGTCCCCCTAGGAGTCACGCCCCACATTACAGGGAGCACTGAACCCTACTCGCTAAGCAGGGGCTAATGATGCCAAAGCCCAGGGAAAGGGAGAACAAGTGCAGGGGCCCCAGCACAAGAACCATGGCCCCAAACCCTCTTCTGTCTGTGGCCTTGCCCTCTTTCAACCTTTCCACCCATGGCCCCATCCACTAGTCACCTCTTTTCCACTCCTTCCCCACTGGCCCCACCCTGCTCACTCATTTACTCCCCTCCCCACACTGCAGCCCTGAGACCAGAGAAGCTCTGTAGCCCCTGGGCCACAGCGGGGAGTGGGAGGTCCTCCAGCCCTAGGGCCGACATGGGGGAGACTTTTCCAGGGGTCCCAAATCAGCCGGGGCACTCGGGCAGCATGCGGCAGTGCAAAGGTGCACGCTGCGGGTGTAGTGTCAGACACAGCTTCCTGGGGGGACTCCCACATTTCTCCCTGCATGTACCTGGTGGAGGAGCATTGTGGGGGGAGGGGCAAGTGGTGACACAAAGATACAGCTCACCCACCCCCAACGTTCCTCTGTGGCCCCATAGAGGGTTGGGGGAGAGCGAGGAGCAGCACTATGTGCTCCATGCGTCCTGGTCACTTTCCCCACCTGGGCTGTGCTGTGAGGGGAGAATCAGAAGCTGCTGCTCTCTGCCCTCCCCTTATGCAGCCCAGCTGAGGAAAGTGACCTGGATGCAGGGAGCTCGGATGATCTCGCTTCTTGCCCCCACATCCCACAGCCCCTAGGGGTGCCTGGAGGAGCAGCGTTCCAGGGAGAAGTGGGGGGCAGCAATACCAGCTGCTCCATGCACACAGGTCAGTGTCCCCACATGGGCGCAGGAGGGAGTGCAGGGGTTTCTGTGATGCCTATTCTATCAATATTGTCACTCAATACCAGGCACTCAAATTCACCCGTCTTATTACTTAGACTTTTAGCATTTGTATTTAAGCACTTATAAAATGTGTCCCATTTTAGCTGTCTGCTATTACGTGATGTAATTGAGGGAGACTCTTTCATTTCACTGTTTCTGATCAGATCCTACCTGTACATTATCATCTTCCATCCTCTCCTCCTTACTAGGCTATAAAGAATCCCTGTGAATAGTTCCTCTCCTAACGGATGTCTCTGTTTGAACCCTGTGCTCCTCAGCGCCTGTCAGCTTTCCCCCAGCTCTGAGGCTGTGTCTACACTGCGCACCTTACCACGGTGCAGCTGTGCCACTCTAACCGTGCTGTTGTATGCTGCGCTGTGTGGCCATCCTTATCATTGGGAGAGAGCTTCCCCGGCAACAAAACCAAACCACTACAACGAGGGGCAGGAGCATCGTCACCAGGAGCACAGCTCCACCAACGAAGCGCTGTTCACACTGCTGCTTTGCATGGCTCAAATTTTGGCATTCGGGGAGTGTTTTTTCTCACCTGAGTGACAAAATTTTTAGCAACAAAAGCCTTAATTTAAAAAAAACTCCTCTGCAACCTATTTAATGTAACCTTTATACAACCTTTATACTGCCTCCAGTTTTGGTGTCCTCATTTGAAAAAGATGTTGTGAAATTGGAGCTGGGGCAGCAAAGAGCCACCAAATGTTCTGATGGCTGGAGAAAAATGCCTTCTAGTGAGCTATTGAAAGAGCTCAACCTGTTTAGCTTTTCAAAAGACGATTGAAAGGTGAGTTCATTGAAGTGTTGAAGTGCCTTAATGGAGAGAAAAATTGAGTATTAAAGGGCTCTTTAATCGAGCAGAGAAAGGCATAAAAAGACCCAATGGCTGGAAAGTGAAAAGAGACAAATTCATATTACAACTAAGGCACAAATAGTCAACAGTGAGGATGATTCACCACAGGAACAAGCTACCAGGGGAAGTGCTGGATTCGCCATCTGCTGCTGTCATGTAATGAAGACTAGATGCCTTTCTGGAATGTGTTTGCCCCAAAAGTAGCTCTTGTGTCATACAGGCGGCCTGTGATATGCAGCGGATCCAATCAGATGCTCTAATGGTCTCTTCTGGCCATAAAGTCGACTAATTTCTGAAAAAACTGAGTGTAGCATTGGGAGCAGCGTCTGATGTTTTCCTGTCTAGCCGGCTTGCTGCCTAGAACGAACGCTCCTTGAGTGGGGTGATCCACAGGGAGTAGCTCAAACCTCCAAAGTGCCTGGCCAGGGGCAGGATATTGGCACAGCAAGGGAGGGGTGTGGCAGTGACATCACAAAGGCCTTTTGCAGGACCTCAGACTATTGGTCCAAGGTGGTGGGAGGGTGGTGACCTCACAGAGAGATGCTGACATCAGCCAGGCAGGACAGGGGTGAGGGGCCAGGGAAACCTCAGAGACCCCTGTGGCTTTGCTTCAGCAAGTCTCCTTCTCCAGGTCTCTCTTTGAGGACTGAGAGAGTATTCGGGTTCACGGACGTGAGCGCCAGGAGGAACCTCTTTTGAGTTTTCTCCTTCCCTTTTAGTGATTTTACTAGAAAACAGCCGTCCCTGTTTAGAAGGTAAGAGCCTCCTGGAGGTTTGAAACCTGTTCAGTCTGATCTATCTGGTGACAAGTGAATTCTAGGCATGGAAAACACGTGTTAAGGAGGCAGAATTTTTTTGCGCACCTGGGATTTTGTCCCTTAGAATCATGGGGACATTCGGGTTTCACCTTTTCCTCCATCCCTCCCTCCCTCCTGTCTCTTCGTCTCTTGTTTCTTTTGTCCTTTCTCCTGTTCCCCTCCCAACACCAGGAAGGAGGTGTGTGTGTGTGTGTGTGTGTGTGTGTGTGTGTGTGTGTGTGTGTGTGTGTGTGTGTGTGTGTGTGTGTGTTGCGGGCGAGTGCTTTGCAGATCCCACTGTGGGAGGTCCACCCAAAAATGTGCGGCTGAACTAGTGCTCAGGCAGTGATCCCCAGCAGTGACATGGGCCATCCTTTGGGATTTCTGATGAGAACCTTCAGCCTCAGTCTCTACCCTGATTGGCTGAGCAAGGGGTTATTGACAGGAAGGAGACTCAGGTCCTTGATGGTCTCTTTTAAGACCAAGGTAATAAGTCAGAACCAGTTCTATGTTTGATGAATTTTGCTGCTTCTCTGCATTAATGGTCTCTGAGCAGTTCATGATTCTCTCTAACACTGCAGTTCTCCTGAAATACTTGCTGAATAATTACTGTCACTGTTGTTGGTCTGGAGCTCATCTGAGAGCACTTTATTCAGGTCATTCAATGTCTGAAATTCAAGATCCGATGGTTAGTTTGAAAATCAGGGCTCTTGGGTCCTATTTCCAACTCTGCCACTGCCTGGCTGTGTGACCTAAGACAAGTCAATTCTCCTTTCTCAGCCTTAGCTTCTCCCTCTTTCAAGTAGGGATAATAATGATCCGCTCTTACCTACCTCACGGGGGTGGAGGATGGGGATCTATTGGAGAGCGTCACTAGGAGTAGGGCATAGTATGAGGTGTCCTATCATGTTTACTCAGAGCAGATTAACACATAATAGAATAGCTGAAATAGTCTATTTGATTTGTATGTTTTTATTTTGAAATTGTTAAGAGCAGCAACGACTTAGCTCAGACTGAAGCATCTTATCTAATGTTTGAGATCTAAGTGTCTCCTCATTGTGTGCGAGGAGACAATTTAACACACTGTGACGAACAGGAGATGCTTTTGTTTTGCAACACAATATTTTTGCAAAGAACTTTCATCCCACTTGTTATAATTCTGAGAAACAAGCTGGTTTAGTCTGAATGGGATTTTCGGACAGAAATGGTTTCAATGAAATTTCTCCACCATCTCGATTCCTGGGCTTTATCCCTTCCTCGGGAGTGGTTTACTGTCTGTTAGAACAGGAGTCGGGACTGGTGGCTTCTCTTTCTGGCTCTGCCAGTGCCTTGCTATGTAGGCGCTTGGGTAGGCCACTTCCCTTCTCTGGATCTCAGGCTCCTCCCATCTTCCCAATGGGAACAGGGACAGTTCTTGAACTCTGGGCAGTTGTGAGCCTGAGTGAGAGAAGGGGTGTTAAAGCCCTCTGTGAAGGAGAAAGGGGAATTTCACGGTGTTTAGCACCAAGGAATTCTAAAGTTTGCTAAAATGTCTAGTCTGTGGAAACAAGAAATGGTCGAGGCCAATCTTTAAGCAGTGCCTTTTTTAAAGCCCATTCAGGGATGTGAGTCCCTGTCTTTTAGGTACCTGGGGTTCTTTGCCAGTAGGAGAGAAGAGGTTCCTGCCTCCATTTTTGTGGCCTTAACAAACCAGGTGTTGTGCCCCAGTTCTCGTCTGAGATCCCTGAAAAAGAACATCTTCCCATCCATAAACAAGACAGGACCTTTCTCTAAAAGGGGAACAAAGAGACCCTTGGGACTTACAGACTAGCTAGCCTCACTGCCACAGCTGGAGAGATCCTGCAATACATTCTTAAACACTCAGTTTGTCAGCAGCACCTACAGGATCATTTGGTTCTTAGGACTAGTGAGCATGGATTTGTCAAGAACAAATCATTCCAAACGAATCCTCTTTCCTTCTTTGGCAGGGTTCCAGGCCTGGTGGAGGTGGGTAAACAGTAGATGGGATCTAGCTTGGGGTTACTAAGGCTTTTCACACAGTCCCGCAGGACATTCTCACAAGCGAACGAGGGAAATGCAGTCCAGCTGCAATCAGTGTAATGTGGGTGCAGAGCTGGTTGAAAGCCCAGACTCCAGGAGCCCTTCTCCAGATTTGGCTGTCCAACGGAGAGGGCTTACCTAGTGGGTCCGGCAGGGATCAGTCCACGGTCCGGTAGTATTCAATATTTTCATGAATGATTTGGAAAATGCAGTGGAGAGCATGCTTCTAAAATTTGTAGCTGACATCAAGCACTTAGGAGCACAGAATTGGAATTCAAAACGCCCTTAATAAATTGGAGACTTGGTCTTCTTGAGCCAAACTCCATGGCTGGGCCCCTCTCTCTAGACTGGGCTGAAGTGAAACCCCAGAGCCAAACACTCCTCCTGGGCAGTTAGCTCCTCCCTTGAATGGTCAGATTCTGCTTAGCACTGTCAGAGCAGCTTTGGCTGGGAGATTCTCCCAGCAGTTTCCAATAGCGGGAAAGTATGAAATCCCCATTTGACTGCTGGGGACAGAGCCCTAGAGTGGGGAGGAACTTGCCCAAAGTCCCCCAGGAAAAGGAAAACAACCAGCAGTGGAACCAACAGGAAACCCAGCAATGGAACTCAGGAGTCCTGGGGGTGTTCTAGGGTGACCAGATGTTCCGATTTTATAGGGACAGTCCGAATTTTGGGGTGTTTTTCTTATTTAGGATCCTATTACCCCCCACCCCGTCCCTATTTTTCATATTTGCTGTCTGGTTCCCTAGGTTGTGCACATGTGTGGGTCCCAGCTGCTCCCTGCCCCCATCATTGAAGCAGATGTGCAGGATTACTGCCCTGGGAACTGCAGGGCACCAGTGGACATGGGGTTGGCTGGAGGTAGGGTCTGGCTGCAGGCAGGGCAAGGGGTGCGGGGCTGGCTGGCCTCAGGCGGGGGGTGCATCAGGGGTTGGCTGGAGACAAGGCAGGGGGTGCGGGGCTGGCTGCAGACAGGGCGTGCAGGGCTGGTGCAGGCTGGGGGAGTGTGGGGGCTGGCTGGCTTTGGGCAGGGCCACAGGGGGGTGTGGCAGGAGTTGGCTGGAGACAGGGCAGGGGGTGTGTCGGGCTGGCTGCAGGGCTGACTGCAGGCAGGGCAGGGAGGATGCGGCTGTGTGGGCAGGGCAGAAGGTGCAGGGCTGGCTGGAGACAGAGGCTGGCTGCGGGCAGGGCAGGGCAGCGGGTGCAGGGCTGGCTGCAGGCAGGGCATGGGGCAGGGCCGGTGCGAGGATGTTTCATGCCCTAGGCGAAACTTCAATCTTGCGCCTGCACCCCCGCCCTGAGGCGCCCCACCCGTGGCAGCTCCCCCCTCCACCCTGAGGTGCCCCTCTTGTGGCAACCTCCCCGCTCTGCCCTGTGGCACCCCCCCTTGCCCCAGCTCACCCCTGCTCTGAGCATGAGTACCCCAAGTACGCCATGGCCGCTTCACTTCTCCTGCCTCCCAAGCTTGCGGTGCCTAAGCCTGCCAGGAGTCAAGCACCCTCCTCTGAGCCACAGCAGCCCTGACAGCTGACAATAGAGGCACCTTAACCCCTGAGTTCCTTCAATGTGTCCCCCTCCGGGATCCAGCTCTGATCTCCAGATACTTGGGGTATGTCTATACCAGCTGCCGAATCGGTGGACAGAGATCGATCCAGCGGGGGTCGATATATTGCGTCTAGTGTAGATGCAACACATCGAGTGCTCTCCTGCCAACTGCTGTACTCCATCATATCTGACAGGCGTGTCTGGACGGAGGCCTGAGGCTGGGTACTTTAAGGGAACTGCGTGGTTTAAACTTCTAAGTAACCAGTGAGGTACTACAGAAGCTGTTTTGTGCTGGCTTGGTAAATCTAAGTATTGAAATAACCAGCAGCGTTTGGGATTTGTCTGCCCTGTTTTGTTTGCAGTTCATCCTGATTGAGTGACCTCAGCTGGCTCCCATGGGCAGCACCATCACACCTACATCCAGGCTGTAGGGATCTGGGAGATCTTAGCGGCCTTGGGTGCACAGATACCTAAGTCCAGGCCGTACGGGTCCCTGGGGGGCTTAGAGAGTTTTGGGGGGGACACAGATACCAATCTCCAGGCTCTAGGGATCCTTAGGGGGTTCGTGGCGTGCACATATTCCTACATCCAGGCTGTAGTGGTACAGGGGGGCTTAGGGGTTAGTGGGGCCAGAGATACCTACATCTAGGCTGGAGGCATCCTATGAGTCTTAGGAGATTTGCAGGTGCCCAAGATACCTATGTCCAGGCTGTAGGGGTAGCAGGGAGTCTTAGGGGTTCGGGTTGGCACAGATACGTATGTCCAGGCTGTATCGGTCATGGGGGGGTTAGAGGTTTCATGATGGGCACAGAGATCTACGTCCAGATTGTAGATGTCCCTGGGGGATTAGGGGAGTTGTGGGGGTACAAATACCTACGTCCAGGCTGTAGGGGTTCTGGGGGATTAGTGGGTTTCTGAGGGGCACATATACCTATATGCAAACTGGAGTGTCCTGGGGGGCTTCTGGAGTCTATATGGGGTACAGATACCAATGTCCTGGCTGTTTAGGTCCCTGACGGGCTTAGGGGGTTTGCGGGGAGAAACAGATACCTAAGTTCAGGCTGGAGGGGTCTCCGGGGTCTCTGGGGGTCTTAGGTGTTTGGTGGCAGGCACAGATAAATACGACCAGGCTGCAGGGGTCTTGGAGGGGCTTAGGGTCTGTCACGGAGTGTGGGGGAGTCTGGTCCTGCACCCCTCCTCCTGGGACTCACAGTGACTCTCAGCCAGCCAGTAAAACAGAAGGTTTTTTTGGCCAGCAGGAGCAAAGGATACAGCAGAGCTTTTGGGCACAACCAGGACCCCTCAATCGAGTCCTTCTGTGGGTTCAGGAAGCTTAGTTCCCCGTCTGGGAATCCCTGAATTCCAACAACCCAGCTCCAAACCAAAACTGAACTCACTTCCTCCAGCCGGCCCCTTCCTATGTCCAGCTTCCCGGGCAAAGGTGCTGACCCGGTCCCCGCTGCCTAGCTCGAGTTACAAGCTTAGGTCCTCTCCCTCACCTAAAGTCACCCGCTGCTCTCCCATCCCCCACAGATAGAATCCCTACTCCATCACAGTAATGCTCAGAGCATATCCCGCATGCAGCAACAGTGACACCATGTGGCCAAGCAGGGTAATGCACAGAGCATTTCTCTCATAGAGGAACAGTGACACCGTGTGGCCGCGTAGGGTAATGCACAGAGCATTTCCTGCATGGAGCAACAGTAACACCGTGTGGCTATGCAGGGTAATGCACAGAGCATCACGCCTACGTAGAGGCTGTAGAGATCCCTGCGGCGCTTTGGGGTCATGGGAGGTAAAGATAGCTACGTCCCGGCTGGAGGTATTCCAGCGGGGCTAAAGGAGGTTCGTAGGGTCACAGACACCTACGTCCAGGATGGTCGGGACCCTGTGGGAGTTAGAGGGTTTGTGGGGGGCAAAGGTACTTGCGTAGAGGCTGTGGAGGTCCTGGTGGGGATTAGGGGCTTCATGGAGGACACCAATATCTACGTTCGGGCTGGAGGGGTCCCTGGATGGCTTAGGGGGTTGTGGTGAGCACAGTGATTGCTGGGTGTTTAGGGACTTGATGAGGGGCACAGATACCTATGTATGTCCTGGATGGGGTCCCTGGGGGGGCTTAGTGGTATTGTAGGGAACACAGATACCTACGTCCAGACTATAGGAATTCTGGGGGGGCTTAGGGAGTCAGGGGGCACAGATATCTACATCCAGGCTGGAGGGGTCCCGGGGGGCTTAGGGGGGTTGTGGGTGGCACAGATATGTACATCCAGGCTGGAGAGGTTCCGGGGAGGATTAGGGGGTTTTGTGGATGGCAGAGGTACGCATCTGCAGGCTCTAGGGGACCCTGGGGGGCTTAGGGTTTTTTTAGGAGGCATAGATATGTATGTCCATGTTGGAGTGGTTCCTGGGGGAGGTTAGGGGGTTGGTGGGGAGCACAGATACCTAGGAACATGCTGTCGGGGTCCCTGGTGGATGAGGGGTTTTCTGGGGGGCACAGATACATACATCTAGGCTGTAGAGGTCCCTGGGAGGCTTAGGGGGTTTGTGGGGGACAGAGATACCTACATGCAGGCTATAGGGCTTCCAGGGGGAATTAGTGTGTTCAGGGGGCACAGATACCTAGGTCCAGGCTAGAGGGTTCCGGGAGGGGAGGCTTAAGCAGTTTGTGAGGGGCACAGATACCTGCATCCAGGCTGGAGGGGTTCCTGGGGGGCTAAGAGGGTTTCTGGTGGGCACAGATACCTACCTCCAGGTTGCAGGGGTTTCTCGGCACTTAGGGGTTGTGGGTGGCACAAATACCTCCATCCAGGCTGGAGGGTCCCTGGGGGGCTTAGTGGGTTCAGGGGGGGCACAGATACCTAAGTCCAGGCTGGAGGGGTCCAGGGGGCTTATGGGGTTCAGGGGGGGCACAGATACTTATCTCTAGACTGTAGGGGTCCCTGGTGGTCTTATGGGGTTTTGAGGGCCCCCAGATACCTAAGTCCATGATGTATGCGTCCCTACAGGTGCTTATGGGTTCTTGGGCTGCACAGATACTTATTTCCAGGCTGGAGGGTTCCCGGGGTGGGTGTTGGGGTTCGTGGGGGGCACAGATACGAACGTCCAGGCTGTAGGAGTCCCAGGGGTGCTGTGGGGGTACAGATACCTACATCTAGGCTGGAGAGGTCCTGGGGAGTATAGGGGGTTTGTGGGGGCACAGATACTTAGGTCCAGGCTGTCGGTGTCCCGGGGGGCCTTAGGGGATCGTGGGGGGCACAGATGCCTAACTTCAGGCTATAGGGGTCCCAAGGGTGCTTAGGAGATGTGGGGTACAGATACCTATGTCCAGCCTGTAGGGGTCCCTTGCGGGGCTTACAGCGTTGTGGGGGTAAAGATACCTACATCCTGGCTGAAGGAGTCCTCAGGGGGTTCCTGTGGGTCAGAGATACCTACGTCCAGGCTGTAGGGATCGTGGGGGTCTTAGGGGGTTTCTGGAGGTCACAGGTACCTCCGTGCAGACTAGATGGGTCTCGAGGGATTTGGAGGTTTATGGGGTGCACAGATGACAACTTAGAGGCTGTACAGGTCCCTGGGGGGCTTGGGGAGTTGTGAGGGGCATAGATACCTATGTCAAGGCTGGAGGGGTCCCTGGAGGGCTTAGTGGTTCATGAGGGCACAGATACCTACGTCCAGCTGAGCTTTTCCCTGGAGGCAGCCTGCACGCAGCTGTGATCAGCTGTTTGCTGGGGAGGCTCTGCTGAACTGCTCCTCTCTCCCTGCTCCTGCGGGGGCTGAGTGATTCGCTCCCCGCAAACAGCCTCAGGGGTCGGGGTGGGCGAGGGTGTGGGTCCAGCAGCAGCACAGCCTGCCCCGCTTCCCTGGGGCTGCCCCACACCTCTCGGGCTGATGGCTCTGCCATGGCCTCCGCGTGAATCGCTGCTCCCTGCCCGCCAGGTTCGGCTCTGGCCACAGCAGCATCGGGTGCCCCAGGGAGCCCGGCTAGGCTGGGGCTGGGGGCAGTGGGAGGTTTGGGGGAGGGGAAGCTCCAGATACCGGCGGGGGTGGGGGAGAGGAGCCGAGCTGGAGTGTGGGAGGAGAAGCTCCGGACTGGGCTGGAGCCAAGCTGAGGATGGGGCGGGGGGGGGAGAAGAAGCCCCGGGCCCCTGCAGGAGCTGCAGTGGGGCGGAGAAGCCAGACTGGGTTGGGAGGTGGTGGGAGAAGCCCAGACGAAAGCAGGAGCTGCACTAGGGGATGGTGAAGCGGGAGAGGAGCCAACCCTGGGGCAGGGAGGAGAAGCCCTGGACCCTGGCAGAAGATGTGGGGTTGAAGTCCCCAGTTCAGGAGCCCCAGCCACCTTAGTGGCAAAAGGGTCAGGGCTTCAGCCTTGCAACCACTCTGTGTGGAGCTGGCCTGAGCCCCTCTCGCTCCCATCCCCCCTGTGGAGCTGGCTCTCACTCTCCAGTAGTGCAGAAATTCAGCCCCAATCTCCCAATGTTGGGATCTCCATTTCCCCCCCCCCTGTCACCCAGCCATGAATGGATTTAGCCCAGGAGGCAGGATCAGCATTCGGCCCCATTTGGCAGGTTGGCTCTAGGGCACAGAGAGGTGCAGTGACTTTCCCAAGGCTAAGCAGGGAGTCTGTGGCAGAGACAGAGACTCAAACCCAGAACATCTGAGCCTGAGTCCTGTGCCTTAACCACAAGGCAACCTTCCCACCGAAGGAGAAGGAACCTCCTTCTGCCACTTTGAGTGTGTGGGTGGGAACAGCCACTAGACAGAGCTGCCAGGAGGTGGGGGGGTTGGATAGTTGGGGAGGTGATTAGTGGGTCTGGAGGTCTCTGGAGGGGGCAGTCATGGGACAAGGAGCAGGGGAGTTGGATCGGGTTGAGGGCTCGGGGGGTGCCTGTCAGGGGGGTGGAACCAGGGTTGGGGCAGGCAGGGAGCAGAGGGAGTTGGATGAGTCAGGGAGTTCTAGGGGTCCTGTCAGTGGGCAGGGAGCGGATGGATAGGAGTGGGAGTTCCAGGGGTCTATCTGGGGGCAAGGGTGTGGATTAGGGTCAGGGGGACAGGTAGGGGACAGGGTCCTAGGGAGGCAGTTACAGTGGGGGGTCTCAGGAGGGGGACCAAACCCTGGGATAGGTTTTGCAGCAAGACAAGATAGCACAGTAGCCAATGGTTAACAGGTTACATAATGTCTCCACCGTTGATCTCAAGTTAGTAAGTTAACATTTCATTAACACTTTGATAAAACGTAATTAGTATAAAATATATATGTTGAATTCTGATTTGGGGTCCATAGGAATGGAGCAACTCCTTTGACTGTCCAACAGGTACATTCCTAGGGGTTAAAAGCAAAGAAACAGTGAAAGTATATGGCAATAAAGATTGTTTTCTGTGTTTCTGAAGGCAGGCATTTGTCTTTGAGAAGGGAGGTGGAAGGATGTCATATCTTATACTGACATGTGCCAACTTTTCATAAACTTCAAGGTTGGATCTGTGGGAAGAACGTCTCCCTACAGAAGAGACTGACACAATAGGAACAGGGATTCTTTGTTCAATCTGCAACTCTGAATAAGACACAATTCTTTAGTTCTTAGCTCCAACACCTGGCAATTTGCTGACCAAGCCTATCTTAGCAAACAAGGCTTTCTGTTAACCCAGCTTTCTTTTAGCTGGTCACTATTTGCTAGGCTTCTCGTCCCTTGACCCTACTCTGGACTTTGGGTCTGGAAAAGAGCTGGCACAATCCATAGACCAGGTTGTTATACAAAATGCACAGTGCATTTTAACCCTTCACGTACAGTAATGGTAAAGTTCTTCGTTCAGGATTGTAGCAGTGATGGAATAAACTGCAGGTTCAAATCAAGTCTCTGGAGTCCATCCACAGCTAGGATGGGTCATTCAGTCCTTTGTATAGAGATTCAGTTTGTAGCAATGTCCCTCCAGAGGTATGAAGCAGGATTGGAGACGAGGCATCAACCTTTTATAGTCTCTTGCCATGTGGTCTTTGCTTTCTTTGTCACAAGGACACTCTATCCAGCACTTGGCATAGAAAAACCTTGGAGTTCTGTCCATAGGCAGGTCCCTGCATACCTTGCTGAGTCACAAGGCGTATCTGCCTTCTCTCAATAGGTCGATTGTATAGCTGATGGTCCTTAATGGGCCATCAGGCAGGCTAGGCAGAACTGACACCAACTGGTCTGGCTGGGGTGTTCCCCGGAAGCAGAGCACAAGTTTGAAATAGGGACAGCATAGAGCCAATATTCATGACGTCAACTACAAAAAAGATACACATCTAGAGATGGCATCATTATAATCAACCAATCAGAACCTCTCCATAGACCCCTTACACAACAACCTTTCTACAATTTTGGTTACAAATATAGAACAGTGGCTGCAACAGTGATCTATACAGTTACAGATTATGTCAATAACGCCACAGGAGGTGACACAGTGTCAGTGAGACTGATACTGGAATACTGCCTCCAGTTTTGGTGTCCTCATTTGAAACAGATGTTGTGAATTGGAGCTGAAGCAGCAAAGAGCCACCAAATGTTCTGAGGGCTGGAGAAAAATGCCTTCTAGTGAGCTATTGAAAGAGCTCAACCTTTTTAGCTTCTCAAAAGAAGATTGAAAGGTGATTTCATTGAAGTGTTGAAGTGCCTTAATGGAGAAAAAAGATTGGGTGTTAAAGGGCTCTTTAATCGAGCAGAGAAAGACATAACAAGACCCAATGATTGGAAGGTGAAAAGAGACAAATTCATGTTACAATTAAGCCCCAAATAGTCAACAGTGAGGATGATTCACCACAGGAACAAGCTACCAAGGAAAGTGGTGGATTCAGCATCTCCTGATGTCAGTCAATGAAGACTAGATGCCTTTCTGGAATGTGTTTGCCCCAAAAGTAGCTCTTGTGTCATACAGAAGGCCTGTGATATGCAGGGGGTCAGATCAGATGCTCTACTGGTCTCTTTTGGCCATAAAGTCGACTAATTTCTGAAAAACTGAGTGTAGCATTGGGAGCAGCATCTGATGTTTTCCTGTCTAACCGGCTTGCTGCCTAGAACGAACGCTCCTTGAGTGGGGTGATCCACAGGGAGTAGCTCAAACCTCCGAAGTGCCTGGCCAGGGGCAGGACATTGGCACAGCAAGGGAGGGGGGTGACAGTGACATCACAAAGGCCTTTTGCAGGACCTCAGACTATTGGTCAAAGGTGGTGGGGAGGTGGTGACCTCACACAGAGATGCTGACATCATCCAGGCAGGACAGGGGCGAGGGACCAGGGAAACCTCAGAGACCCCTGTGGCTTTGCTTCAGCAAGTCTCCTTCTCCAGGTCTCTCTTTGAGGACTGAGAGATTATTCGGGTTCACGGACGTGAGCGCCAAGAGGAACCTCTTTCAAGTTTTCTCGTTCCCTTGTAGTTATTTTACTAGAAAACAGCCATCCCTCTTTAGATGATAAGAAACCTGTTCAGTCTGATCCATCTGGTGACAGTTGAATTCTAGGCATGGAAAACACGAGCTTAAGGAGGCAGAATTTTATTCCACACCTGGGATTTTGTCCCTTAGAATCACTGGGGACATTAGGGTTTGTCCTTTTTGTTTCACCTTTTCCTCCATCCCTCCCTCCCTCCTTTCTCTTCGTCTCTTGCTTTTCTCCTTTCTCCTGTTCCCCTCCCAACAGCAGGAGAGGTGTGTGTGTGTGTGTGTGTGTGTGTGTGTTGCGGGACAGTGCTCTGCATCTCTCACTGTGGAAGGTCCACTCAAAAATGTGAGGCTGAACTAGGGCTCGGGCAGTGATCCCCACCAGTGACCTGGGCCATCCTTTGGGCTCTTTGGTGAGAACCCTCAGCCTCCCGTCCTCCGTCTCTACCCTGATTGGCTGAGCAGGGGGTTTTTGACAGGGAGGAGACTCAGGTCCTTGTTGTTCTCTTTTAAGACCAAGGAAATAAGTCAGAACCAGTTCTGTGTTTGATGAGTTTTGCTGCTTCTCTGCATTAATTGTCTCTGAGCAGTTCATGATTCTCTCTAACATTGCAGTTCTCCTCAAATACTTGCTGAATAATTACTGTCACTGTCATTAGTCTGGAGCTCATCTGAGAGCACTTTATTCAGGTCATTCAGTGTCTGAAATTCAAGATCCGATGCTTAGTTTGAAAATCAGGGCTCTAGGGGCCTATTCCCAACTCTGCCTCTGACTGGCTGTGTGACCCAACACAAGTCAATTCTCCTTTCTCAGCCTTAGCTTCTCCCTCTTTCAAGTAGGGATAATAATGATCCGCTCCTACCTACCTCACGGTGCGTGGAGGCAGGGCTGGCTCTAGGTCTTTTGCCGCGCCAAGCAAAACAAATTTTGGCTGCCCTCACCCCAGCCCTGGGTCCCCCACACACACTCCCCTGCTGCCCAAGCCCTGGGCTCCCCCCCCCACCTGCACCCCCTGGCACTCCAATTCTGGGCCTCCTCCCGACCGCATCCCCCTGCCATCCCAGCCCTGGGCTCTCCCCTCCACACACCCAGCGCTACCCCAGCTCTGGGCTCTCCCCTCCCCGCCCACCAGTGCTCCCCCACCCGCACACCCCCTGCTGTCCCAGCCCAGCCTGACTGGCTGTGTGACCTGAGACAAGTCAATTCTCTTTTTCAGCCTGAGTTTCTCCATCTTTCAAGAAGGGATAATAATGATCTACTCCTACCTACCTCACAGTGGGTGGGGGATGGGTATCCATTGGAGAGTGTCACTAGGAGTAGGGCATAATATGAGGTGTCCTATCACGTTTACTCAGAGCAGATTAACACATAGAATAGCTGAAACAGTCTATTTTATTTGTTTTTTTTTATTTTGAAATTGGTAAAAGCAGCAACAACTTAGCTCAGACTGAAGCATCTTATCTAATGTTCGAGCTTTAAGTGTCTCCTCTTTGCGTGTGATGAGACAATTTAACACACTGTGACAAACAGGAGATGCTTTTCTTTTGCAACAATATACTTTTGCAAAGAACATTCATCCCACTTGTTATGATTTTGAGAAACAAACCGGTTTAGTCTGAATGGGATTTTCTGACAAAAACGGTTTCAATGAAATTTCCCCACCATCTCGATTCCTGGGCTCTATCCCTACCTCTAGGGGGGAGGGGGACGGTTTGTCCTTTAGAACAGGAGTCAGGAGTGTTGGCTTCTCTTTCTGGCTCTGCCACCACCTTTCTGTGTATGCCCTTGGGTAGGTCACTTCCCTTCTCTGGACCTCAGGCTCCTCCCCATCTTTCCAATGGGAACAGGGACAGTTCTCCAACTCTGGGCAGTCATGAGCCTGAGTGAGATAAGGGGCATTAAAGCCATGTGTGAAGGAGAAAGGGGAGTTTCACAGTGTTTAGCACCTAAAGTTTGCTAAAGTGTCTAGTCTGCGGAAACAAGAAATGGTCAGGGCCTAACTTTTTTAAAGCCCATTCAGGGATGTGAGTCCCTGTCTTTTAGGTATCTGGGTTTCTTTGCCAGCAGGAGAGATGAGGTTCCTCCATTTTTTGTGGCCTAAACAAACCAGGTGTTGTGCCCTAGTTCTCGTCTGAGATCCCTGAAAAAGAACATCTTCCCATCCTTGAACAAGACAGACCCTAACATGCTAGTTACATTTTAATAACACAAAAGCCTCCTCAAACCCAGTGTCACAATCACTGGAATGATTTTGCCTTGATATTTTACCGGTTGCAGACACAAAGCGAGTCAAATTACAGTTTCTCTTCAGAGTCAGTGCACACACAAGAATCCGGAGGCTTTTCATTCCTTAGGTTCTGCTGCCATTTCATTTCTGTCGTCCTCCAAGATTTATCATTGTGCAAAGCAATGTTTGGCCTTGGGAGTGTCCCCTCTGGTCCTGCCTGCTGCCTATGGGCAATTTAAAAGGGCCCAGGGACCCCCGCCGCCACCACCACCAGCCCAAGGGGGCTAAGGCAGCTTTCTGCTCGTCCTCGCTCCGTGTGGCACACCACCCTTGGAAGCAGCTGGCATGTCACTGCAACCCCTGGGGTGTGTGTGGGTGGGTCTCCCCGAGTGCCAACTCTGCCTTCTGTGGCAATGGGAGCTGTGGGGTGGAGTTTACTGGCAGTGGTGCACAGAGACACTCCCAGCCCTCCTGCTTAGAGGCTTCCAGAGAGAGGTGCAGGTTGCTTTTGGAAAATGCCCGAGGTAAATGCTGCACCCCTCACCCTCTCCTGCACCCTACACACCCTGCTCCAACTCAAACCCCATATCCACACCCAAACTCCCTCCAGGACCCTGCCCACCACACCCACTCCTGCACCTCAACCCTCTGACTGAGCCCAGACTCTGCACCCAAAGTCTTTCCTAGAGCCCAACCCCTCTCCCTCCCACACCCAAACTCCCTCCCAGAGCCTTACACAGGTGTGGGGTGGGGCAGGACTTGGTCCCTTTCTGGGAACCACCAAAAATTATATAAACCTGACACCCCTGTCCAGCCCAACCTTCTGCTGATGCACCTCAGCCCACACCCGTGCAGGGTTTGAAGCTTTCATTGCTTAAATTCCAGGACACCGAGGGATTTCAGCTCCCCTTTGCCCAGAGGGAACCTTCACCTCACTCCCAACCAGGTTCTTGTCCATGGGATCACTGTAGGGGGGCTGGGTCCCTCTGGGTCTTTTCTCTCTCTAGGACAGGCCAGGGTGCAATAACTGGGGCATCTGAGCACCCAGGACCTTCTGTGGGGCTGCCATTCCCCTTCCCCTTCTGTGGTCCCATCTGTCACTGACTCCAGCCTTTTTTCTATCCATCGTCAGCACCATCTCAAACCAGCTGCACCCTCCTCAAAATGTCAGTGTCCCCTGGTGGGTGTAAATCACTGACCACTCTCCTCTCTGAGCACTGACAGCCCCTCTGTTTCCTTGCCTCTCGGGCTGTGCAGATGGGATCTTTCCCTCCAGTGCTGGAGGATTCGCTCCTCTCATCTACCATTGTCCCACGCAGCACAGCGGGTGGGAATCTTAAACATACCAAGGTGACTTAAGAGCAGCCCCCTCCCCACCCCCCCAGACCTTCCATGCAATTGTCACTTGCCACTCACTGAATAGGATTGAAACTTGGGCAGGGAGATGCTGGGTCACATCCAAGATGGGCATGAGCAAAGCTGTAGTGTGAAAAAACAAACCTGGAGATTGAACCCAGGGCCTCATACAGGCAAAGCATGTGCTCTACCACTGAGCTACATCCCCACCATTTGCAAGTCCCTGCTCTGAGGGCCAAACCTGCTGTCCTGGAAGTTGGTGGCTCATGGGGGACACTTTGCAGCAAGGCCAGATTCTACACAGCAGAGGAGGGGAGAGAGAGTGCATGCCCTGGACCCAGGGTGCAGAGATACAAGACTCAGCCCTCACACTGCATTGGCTGGGTACAGGGCTGAAAGTAACTTACAGGACTTACCGGTACTGCGGGAGTCCTGAGGGGGCATGGCCTCATCCAGAAGAGGCGTGGCCTCTCAAGAGTTAAAGGCCCTGGGGAACCAGCTGTGGCTGGGAGACCCAGAGCCTTTAAATTAACCAAGGGCTCCCAGCTGCAGAGGTGGCTGGGAGCCCCGTGGGGCTCAGGGGTAAATTAAAGGGCCCAGGGCTCTGGCCGCCAGGGGGAACCCCGAGCTTTGCGGGGCCGGGGCAAGGATTTAAAGGGCCCAGAGCTCCTGCCACTGAGGGGAGCCCCAAGACCTTTAAATCCTGGCCCCAGCCCGGCCACCAGAGCCGCAGTCGGGATTCAAAGGACTTTGGGCTGCCCGCAGCAACGGGGAGCTCTGAGCCCTTTAAATCTCAACCACAGCCGGGATTTAAAGGGCTCTGGGCTGTCTTCAGCAGGAGGGAGGGAGCCTGGCAGCACCACATAATGTAGCAGGCGATAGCTAACCCAGGTGGGGCACATGACCCCACACACGCCCTGTGCAAGTGTTGTCTCTGAAATTAGGAAAAATCACAAGTTCAGGGCACAGCTGCACACCCAGAAGAAAGCCCAGCACAACACACCCAGGGTGAAGGGGGTGCTAAAGCCTGGCATCAAACCAGAAGCCTTTAGATCTTCAATCCAATGCACTCCCAGCTGAGCTACTTTGGCAAAGACCAGGCCCACCAGGAAGGCTTAATACATGAGCCACAGCACATGCTGGGAAGATTTAAATCTGGATGTCACAAAGCAGGAGACAAGCAGTGGACTTGGCCTGGAGGGGCAGGCTAGGGTTTCCTATATCCCTTCACTCAAGCCAGCACCTGCCCCCTCACAAGCTGTCACTGGCACCCCCAGGTCAGCAAGAAAGGAGCAGCGGTTCTCACTGGAACAACTCCTCTCGCAGGCTTCTCCCAAGCCTAAAACAGAAAACCATCTTGCCAGAAAGCAGCCCACTCGTGTCATAGTATAATTCCCAAATCTGGACCTTAGCATCCAGGATATGGGTACTAGCATAAAGTCCTCTAAGCGTAATTACCAGCTTAGATTCTGTAGCGCTGCCACCAATCAGGAATTTCTAGGGCCTGATACCCTCTGGTCCCCCCAAAACCTTCCCAGGGGACCCCAAGACCCAGATTCCTTGAGTCTCACAACAAAGGGAAATAAACCATTCCCTCTCATCTCTTTACCTCCTCCCAGATCTTTCCTGCCTGAGTACACTAGGAGATACCATGATTCAATTCCTTGAAACACAACACAGAGAGATCAAGTTTCTCTCTCCCCTTCTCCCAGAGGCAATACAGATTCAAGTTCCATGAATCTAATACAAAGAGGAAATTTACCTTTCCCTCCCTGCTTCCCCCTCACCCAGAGGCAATACAGATTCAAGCTGCGTGAATCTAACACAAAGAGGAAATTCATTCTTCCCTTCTCCCCACCAATTCCCTGGAATATACAGACTCAATTCCCTAGAGCCTCAACTGGGAAAAAAAATCAAACAGGTCTTAAAAAGCAAAACTTTTAATAAAAAAGAAAGAAAAAAGTAAAAGGTTTATCTCTGCACTTTAGATGGTAAAAAGTTACAGGGTCTTTCAATTTATAAACAATAGAAAGAAACTTTCTCCAGCAGAAACACAATTTAAGCTATTCCAGCAAGTACACATATGCAAATAGAAAAAAAAAAACAAATTGAAAGACTATGGCCGCCTTTTCTTACTTACAATTCTGAATAGATAAGAGACTGTAGCAGGGAGATTGGCAGAAACCTGGTTGCACCTCTAGCCCCGTCCAGGACCCACAGAGAACGAAGCCAAACCCGAAACCCACAAACAAAGGCTTCCCTCCACACAAGATTTGAAAGTATCTTGTCTCCTGATTGGTCCTCTGGTCAGGTGTTTGGGTCCCTGTTTGTTAACCCTTTACAAGTAAAAGAGACATTAACCCTTAACTTGTTTTCCTTCCACTCAGAACCCCACTTCTTTTCCTGGGCTGCAAGTAGCCACCCCTGGAATGCCAAGAGGCAGAAACAAGATTCTACCTCCCAGCAGCCAACTGCACTTCCATGGGTTCGACTGGCCTAATTCCTCCAGCTTCCCCAGGCTGACGCCAAGGTATTTTCTTCACTGATATCACCACCCTCTATCGTGCGGAGGTTGGGGTTATCCCAGGGACAGGCCAGTGGCAGAAGGAGGAGGCCTTGCTGGACAGCAAGAGGAGCTGGGAAAAGGAAGCCACTATGTTTCTGCCTGGTTTTGGGGCTGAGGCCCTTTTGCAGGTTAGGCAAATGTGAGAACCACCACACTACAGAAACTCCATCACAGTGTGCTGCCCTGCCCTGCCCTGCCCTCAAATTCCCTGCACTTTGGTGGTGCTCACCCTGGCACACACCGAGGGGAGAACCTGGAGAAAATGGCGGCAGCTCTTCAATGGGCCAGCTGGCAGAGCAGAGGACTGGAGCCGGCACTCAGGAAGTCGTCCTTACATCCCCCTCATGACTCCAGCTTGAGGGGGAGCTTCTTTTCCTTCCCCTTGCTGAGAAAGAGCAAGAGAAGAAAGAAAGTTCAGGGGGGCCAACTGGCTGCAGAAGCCATTGCTGCCTTTTCCGGCAGCAAAGCCTGAAAGAAAGAACTTGCATTAGGTAAAGAGACTGCTGTGTTGCTAGGAAACAGCCCACAGCTGCACAGAGAGGGATCGAAGAGGCTGCTGAAGCCTGGGATTGAACCAGGCACCTTTTGATTTCCAGTCTAACACTCTCCCAGCTGAGCCACTTCAGCACTTGCAGGGGCCCACTTTGGGCTGCTGCTTCTCACCTTGAAGCTTATTCTCAACAAACCAGCTCTCCAGTCACCACTAGCCAATGCAGGATGGAGAGCGCTTGCTATTTTAGCACTCGGAAATGTCATCAGCTAGTCTCTGGATCTCTCGAATGCTGCGCTTCAGTTCATGGGGGAAGGCGAGAGACATGACCTTTGAACAAAAGGCCTGGGGTTAACATCCTAACGCTGTCTCCTACTGTAACACTATTTAATACTGGCCAACCCTGTGCTGGTGACAGTTCCATTTCTAGGTGTTTGTACATTTCAGTTACTGTGAAAATTAAAAAGTTTCCATGTGCTTAGAGGAAATGAATTTGTTTTATTTTCTTATATATGGCATGAATAAATACAGATTTACACATCCCAGCATGAAAATGTATTGTCTTATATGATAGAGAAAATCATGCGTCCAGATTGTGCATTGAAATCATGACATGAGCTACAAATGCAATAAAAAATAAGGTATTCAATGGTTTAACATATGGAGCAGGGGTAGGGAGCACCGAAGACACTTCTTGCCTTGAGTGGGGAGTAGCTCAGACCTCCAAAGGGCCTGGCCAGGAGCAGGACATTGGCACAGCAAGGGAGGGGTGTGGCAGTGACATCATAAAGGCCTTTTGCAGGACCTCAGACTATTAGTTCAAGGTGGTGGGGAGGTGGTGACCTCACAGAGAGATACTGACATCAGCCAGGCAGGATGGGGCAAGGGGCCAGGGAAACCTCAGAGACCCCTGTGGCTTTGCTTCGCTTCAGCAAGTCTCCTTCTCCAGGTCTCTCTTTGAGGACTGAGAGAGTATTCAGGTTCATGGACGTGAGCACCAGGAGGAACCTCTATCGAGTTTTCTCCTTCCCTTTTAGTGATTTTACTAGAAAACAGCCGTCCCTGTTTAGAATGTAAGAGCCTCCTCGAAGGAAGGGGTGTTATGGGGGCGTCACAGTTCAGATGCCAATGCCCCGCCGCCCCCACTGTAAGGAAGCTCCTGCCACCTGCTCTGTGTTTGCAGGACGGGAGAGAGCAGCATCCACGGCAGAGATTTGCTCCTGGCTGCCGGAGCAGAGTAGCAGACTCAGCTGTCAGAACTTCCTGGAGCTATGAAAGGGGAGGGCCCCATGGCTCTGTAGCAGAATGCAGGGCAGGTGAGTTCATGGAGGGCATTGTGGGATACTGCTGGAGGCCAGTTACAGTTATATAATGAACGGCAGCATCTACACTGGCACTCTGTCACTTTAAGTTTGCTGCAAAAAGCTCTGGGCCTTTCGTCGAGGTAGTTTTATTTTGTCACCAAAACAGGGCAGTTTTGTGGCCAGATGTGGCATTGCAGTGTGTGCACCAGCCAAAAGCTGGTGACCGAGGGAGCGTTGTGTGTTTTTCACGCACCTCAGCAATGTAATGATGCTAAAATAACTTTGTAGTGCAGACCTGGCCAAAGATTCACACACACACACACACACACAACTTGCAAGGAAAACCTCATCTTCTCCTCTGCTTTGCAGAATCCAAACACAAGCAAAGCTTTTCAGGGCTTGGTGGAGATGTCAGTGAGTCAGGTGTGGTCAGACAGTGTGTTTTAGCTACATGCAGGCAGCATGGCTCAGCTGGCTAAAACACGTGCATTGTAAGCAAGGGGTCCTGAGTTCAACTCCCAGTGGTCCCTGGAGGAGTAGCTTTTGGGGCACCTGGTATTGGCTACTGTCAGAAGACAAGATTCAGAGCTAGATGGGTCTTTGTCTAGCCCAGTGTGGTTTTTCTTATGGTTTAAATTATGCTCACAGCCACTGATAATAGAGTTACTGAAAGTTTGGGAGTTAGGAGCTGATAGGTTAGTGGTCCAGTCCCCTTGCAGATGACCTCCTCCCTCTGGGACAGGGGCAGATCTGAGCTCTCACACCAAATGCTCATTGTGGCTACCAGAATCTGTGGGCTGCTCGTTTAGTTTGCATCGAGGGTTGAGTCCTGCTTTGTGCCCAGTGTCTGAGAATGAAAATCCTAAACCGCCCTTTGAAATAACGAATGCAGCAGGACGTGTTATTGTCCCTTCCCGAAAGCAGACAGACCAATGGAGAAATACCATTGAGTCTACGGTAATTCTCCACTGCCATTTTATCTTTTTTGCTTGCTAAACTCCCTCCCATCCTTGGAGGGTCCCAGACCCCAGTATTGAGCCTGAGCCGACACGTCTACACTGCAAATTTACCACCCCACGGCCCAAGCCCCAGGAGCCTGATCTGGCATGGGGCAGCCCTGGGTGTTTCATTGCAGTGTGGGCATAGCCTAGCATTACGTCTACACTGCCATTAACACACCCAAGTCACTGTTCTCAAACCCTGGGTCAGCTGATTCAGGCTTGTGGGGCTTGTGCTGCAGGGTTATAAAATTACAGTGTAGACACTTGGGCTTGAGCCCAGCCTCCGAGACCCCACGAGGGGTGAGGGTCTCTGAGCCTGGGCTCCAGTCTGAGCCCAAATGTCTACACTGCAGTTTTTAGCCTCACAACCTGAGCCGTGGGAGCCCAAGTCAGATCATCCAGGCCAGCCGGGCCACAGGGATTTTATCTCAGTATAGCTGCACTCTCAGGTACGTCTACATTGCAATGCAAGCCCAGGGTTAGCAGAAGTCATGTCAGCAGCCCCAACACATAAACCTAAACCACCAGGAAAAGACCCACCCACAAATAAGCTGGGCAGTGTCCTTCTCCCTAAGGTTCATAAGTCCAGCAACCAAAAGTCATTTAACATGAGCCATCCCCTCTCTGCACCCCACTCACAGCTGTTGTCCTTAGTCAGTGCAAGCCCAGAGGTGCCTCTGTAGAGTTCATCTGCCAACCTGGGTGGAAAACAGGGGAAATAAGAAGGCACCATACTCACTATGTTGTCTAGGGACTCACTCACCCTTCCACAGCCACCCTGTCCTAAATTTGGTCTAACACATAAATTTTAGTATGAGGACTCAGAGCCCAGCCCACTTGGCTTTGGAACCCATGTCCCCTGCCTAGCAAGTGCTATTGAATTGAGGGTGAGTCCCTCCATAGGGGTCTGCCAAGCACAGTTCTGTTGCCCTTGATTCACACAACAAGGACAACAACCCTTTAGTTCTCCTATCCCAATAACAAGGAGACTGGGAATCCAACACCAGCCAAAAGTGATCATTTTGGCAAGCAACCCAACATATTTCCAACATACTGTAAAATCCACATGCAGACTCATACCCGAAACCTTGCAAGAAAATCTTCCTGAGGGGGTCTGAAGCACCTGCTGCTGGAGGGAAGGAGGGAGCTATGGGCTGGGACTGAGGAGCAGCGTGAGGAGGAGGGGCCTCTGGGTTGGGATTGAGGGGCACTGGGAATAGGAGGGGGCTGTGGATTGGGACAGAGGAGAAGGGTGAAGAGGAGCAGACTCTGGTTGGGAGTGAGGAGCAGTGAGCATAGGAGGGACTGAGGGTTGGGTCTGAGGAACATTGGGAATAGCGGGGACATGGGTTTAGGCTGAAGAGTATCCTCATTTGGGGATCCAGCAGGACGGGGAAGGCAGCAGGCGATTCTAATTCCATAGGGATATTCTGTGTGTGTGTGTGTGTGTGTGCAGGGGAGGAACATGCTATATGCCCAGAGGCCTTTATTCCTCCAGGCTGTGAGGACAGGGGGGATGTCAGGAAGTTGCCCCTTCAATCCCCACCCCCACAAAGGCCCTTCTTAGGAAAGGCAAAATCCTGAAGAGAAAAAACAAGATAAAAGAGTCCAGAAAGACAGATTTTTAAAAATATAGGGAGTAGTTCGTCACCCAACTAGGGGCTTGAACTCTGGACCCTCTCATTAACGGTCTGCTGTGCTACCAACTGAACTAGCCAGGCTCACAGAACAAAAGTGTAAGTTGGTGCAGAGGAGAAACTAGTCAAGAAAACAAGAGTAGGAAACAATAGGGGAAACCTGCTGCTCTCTCTGGCCTGGTCAACACTACGAGTTTGTATCCAATTTAGCAGCATTAAACCGCATTAACCCTGCACCCGTCCACACAACGAAGCCCTTTATATCGGTATAACGGGCTCTTAATACCGGTATCTGTACTCCTCCCTGATGATGAGTAGTGCTGAAATCGGTATAGCTATGTCGGATTAGGGTTAATGTGGCTGCAATTTGATGGTATTGGTCTCCGGGCACTATCCCACAGTGCACCATTGTGACCACTCTGGACAGCAATCTGAACTTGGATGCACTAGCCAGGTAGACAGAAAAAGCCCCGCAAACTTTTTGAATTTTGAATTTCATTTCCTGTTTGCCCAGCGTGGAGCGCTGATCAGCACAGGTGACCATACAGTCCCAGAATCAAAAAAGAGCTCCAGCATGGACCATACGGGAGATACTGAAGCTGATCTCTGTATGGAGAGATGAATCTGTTCTATCAGAACTCCGTTCCAAAAGACGAAATGCCAAAACATTTGAAAAAAATCTCCAAGGCTATGATGGACAGAGGCCACAACAGGGACTCAACAAAGTGCTGAAACTTAAGGAGCTGAGACAAGCGTACCAGAAAGTCAAAGAATGAAATAGACGCTCATGGAGGGAGGGGCGACTGATGACTGTAGCTATCCCACAGTTCCCACACTCTCCGAAAACCATTTGAATTCTTGGTTGAGCTCCCAAAGCCTGAAGGGTCAAAAACATTGTCTTGGGTGGTTCAGGGAATATGTCGTTGCCTCCCTCCACTCGTGAAAGGAAAGAAAAAAAATCCTTTCTTGCCTTTTTCCAATGTCATTGTATGTCTAGTGGATGCTGCTGGCAGACATGGTGCTACAGCGCTACACAGAAGCATCTCCTTCCCTTCCCTTCCCTTGCAGACGGCAGACAGTACAGTAGGACTGGTATCTGTCATTGTCATCCCGTGAGTGCTCCTGGCTGGCCACAGTGAGGTCGGCCAGAAGTGCCTGGGCAAAAATGGGAATGATTCCCAGCTCATTCTCTTCTTTAAGCTTTGTCTAATGGACATTCAGTCCTGCCTGGACTATCCTAGCAGCTGGAGGCTGCGCTTCCCTCCCCACTTTGATCCCTGCTTGCAGAAGCAATAAAGTCAGTGTTGTTTCAAATTCCTGCATTCTTTATTACTTCATCACACAAATGGGAGGATAACTGCCACGGTAGCCCAGGAGGGGTAGGGGAGGAGGAAAGCAATGGGTGAGGCTAGAATGACATGCAGCTCATCATATCTGTGGGATCTCTGGGGCTGTGACCCGGAGTGGCCATTTGCCTCTCTGGGCTTGGCTGATAGTCTAGACAGAACTGACTCTCCATTAGACAAAACTTAAAGAAGGGAATGACCTGGGGAGTCATTCCCATTTTTGTCCATGCACCCCCAGCTGACCTCATTGAGGCCGGCCAGGACCACCAATGACAGCAGCAGACGGTGCAGTATAACTGGTAACTGTCATTGCCAACTTGCAAAGCAGCAGATGGTACAGTAGGGCTGGTAACCATCTTTGCTAACTTTCTAAAAGCAAAGGGATGCTACTGTGTAGCGCTGCAGTACTGTGACTGTCAGTACCATCCAGTAGATATACGCTGACAGTGAAAAAAGGCTGAACGGGCTCCATGGTTGCCATACTATGACGTCTGCCCAGGCAATCCAGGGAAAAGGTCGTGAAATGATTGCCTGCCGTTGCTTTCATGGAGGGAGGATTGAGTGATGACATTTACCCAGAAACACCCATGACACTGTTTTTGCCCCATCAGGCATTGAGATCTCAACCCAGAATTCCAATGGGCAGGGAAGACTGCGGGAACTATGGGATAGTTACCCACAGTGCAACGCTCTGGAAATTGATGCTAGCCTTGGTACATGGACGCACACTGCCGAATTAATGTGCTTAGTGTGGGTGCTTGACCTTGACTTTATACAATCTGTTTTCAAAAAACGGTTTCTGTAAAATCGGAATAATCCTGTAGCGTAGACATACCCTGTGATTAACAACTTTGGTGGCTAATTGAAAGGCTGAGGTTCAAACCCAAGTGAAGATGGAGGTGTTCTTTTTTCAGTGATGAGAATCCAGTATATTTTATCAGGTAGAAAATCTCCTCAATGCTGGTCTAGGCTAATTTGACAAGCATAAGTGGCATGTAGGAGAGGTTCTTTTTGCAGATGTTTGGTGGTATGGTGGTGAGCATAGCTGCCTGCTAAGCAGTGGATTGGGGTTCAATTCCCAGCCCATGCAATGACATGATCTTTTCTCCCCTGGGAATTGGTTTAATTTCAGTCACATTGTATCAGTTTAGCAATTGAATGAGAGAATCAGTGTCCCAAATCCCAGCAGGTCATTAAACACCCAGCAGAGGAAAAAAGGGGCAGGACTATACAATGAGCAGTTGGAGTCATCCTGGTATTACAATGTTTGGTTTATTTTTTAAAAAAATTTCCTTTACTTCCCTCTCCCTGTTAGACTCAGAGCCTTTAAGGTCAGAAGGGACCAGTGTGATCATCTAGTCCGACCTGCTGCACTTTGCAGGCCAAAAGATCCCACCCACCCACTCCTGTAAGAGACCCGGGAGGGTAGGCAGCTCTGTGCACTGCCCCTACCCCAGGCAGCACATGGACGACCTCTGCCCTCCTCCCCTAATGGGTGTGCAGAGATGTGCCAGCAGCACTAAGGTGGCTCCCTGCCCACTTTGCCTCCGTCCCTCCGTGCCGCTCCCAGAAGTGGCCGGCATGTCCCAGCATCCCCTGGGGCAGGGGGAGTGTCTCCATGTGCTGCCTCTGCCCCTAGTACCAACTCCACAGCTCCCATTGGCCAGGAACTGCAGCCAATGGGAGCTCTGGGGGCAGCGCCTGAAGGCAGAAGCGCACGGAGACCCCCTGGCCCCACCCACCTAGGAGCTGCTGCTGCAGGGTTGTGTGTACTGGTCACTTTGGGAGATGCAGTGCCCGGGGTCAGCGCTACCTCTCCCACACCCCAACCTCCTCCCCCAGCACAGACCCCGCACCCCACACCCAAATTTCCTCCCTGAGCTTTGCTTGTCTTCCTTTCACCCAGAACCATCCTTCTTCTCCTGGGCTGCAAGTAGCCACCCCTGGGAAGCCAAGAGGCAGGCACAGGATTCTGCCTCCCAGCAGCCAACCACACCTCCCCAGGCTTTGCAGAACGAATGGTGGTGCTCTACTAACCCCACTTAGCTGCACTGAGCCACTTAGCTTCTGCCCTGCCTTCCTCAGCTCAACTTTCCTCTTTTGCCCCATTCCTGCCTCACTTTCTCCTTTGGCAAATCATGCAGAGGAGGCCAGCAGGAAGAGCCTGCCGCTATAGGCCAACCTCCCAGGGCAGAGAAGACCAAGCTACAAGGCTTCAAATGGTGACTGGCCCAGATCCTCTAGCTTTCCCCTGCTGATGCCAAGGCTTTTTCTCAGCTCATTTCCCCATCCTCTGTCCTGCAGGGGTTGGGGTTATCACAGGTGTTACCCAAAATTAGGCCAGCTAGTAAGCGTAGGGAGGACTAATGACCCACCAGAGTTTGGCAGAAAGCAGCACATTTATTATACTGACAGATAAGCTCCAAAGAAGATGGGTGGGGTGTCACACTTGCATATTCAGGCTCCCAGGACTGGCATGGCACTGGAGATGTCAGGATTCAGCAAGGTAAGTGTCTCACAGCACCGCGATGGATGATGGGATGAAGGTAAGTCTTCCTGAGGCACAATGAAATACAACACAGAGAACCACTGGCCAGGTGGTCCAGGCGAAGGGCATTCACTGGACATACAAGCTTGTGAGTGCACAGCTGAGCACATTTCCCCTTCCCCTTTTAACGATCTGCACCTCATGACCTGCAACTAGAGATGACTTGGCTGCATATGGTGGGTCACACTCCACCTTGGGCAGTGTCTATGCTCTGGGTGTGTGAGTGCTGCCTAATTAGAGTCCCAGACACCTTGTCTACTTGGGAGCTCTTCTGCTCTTCAACCAGCCCCTTCATCCCACAAGCATTCCAGGAGTGGGGGGAGGGGGAAAGCCACTTCACAGGTATTCAGAGAGGGAGAGGAGACAAAAGTGGGAGGGAGGGGAAATATAACAGACCTTTTGAGCATAGAAATCACTGCTGCTCCTACAACAGCAAGGACAGGCCAGCGGAAGCTTGAGCCAGCATGTTCCTGCCTGGTTTCAAACCAAGGACCTTTTGCGTGTTAAGCAAACGTGCAAACCACTACACTACAGAAACTCCACCAAACGGCTTTGCCCCTTCCTTAATAAGAACCTAAGAATGGCCATACTGGGTCAGACTAAAGGTCTATCCAACCCTGCAACCTATCTGCCAACAGTGGCCAATGCCAGGTGCCCCAGACAGACTGAACCTAATATGTAATGATCAAGTGATCTCTCTCCTGTCATCTATCTCCACCCTCTGATAAACAGAGGCTAGGGATACCATTCCTTACCCAGCATGGCTAATAGCCATTAATAGATTCATAGACTCTAGGACTGGAAGGGACCTCGAGAGGTCATTGAGTCCAGTCCCCTGTCCTCATGGCAGGACCAAATACTGTCTAGACCATCCCTGATAGACATTTATCTAACCTACTCTTAAATATCTCCAGAGATGGAGATTCCACAACCTCCCTAGGCAATTTATTCCAGTATTTAACTACCTTGACAGTTAGGAACTGTTTCCTAATGTCCAACCTAAACCTCCCTTGCTGCAGTTTAAGCACATTGCTTCTTGTTCTATCCTTAGAGGCTAAGGTGAACAAGTTTTCTCCCTCCTCCTGATGACACCCTTTTAGATACCTGAAAACTGCTATCATGTCCCCTCTCAGTCTTCTCTTTTCCAAACTAAATAAACCCAATTCTTTCAGCCTTCCTTCATAGGTCATGTTCTCAAGACCTTTAATCATTCTTGTTGCTCTTCTCTGGACCCTCTCCAATTTCTCCACATCTTTCTTAAAATGTGGTGCCCAGAACTGGACACAATACTCCAGTTGAGGCCTAACCAGCGCAGAGGAGAGCAGAAGAATGACTTCTCGTGTCTTGTTTACAACACACCTGTTAATGCATCCCAGAATCACGTTTGCTTTTTTTGCAACAGTATCACACTGTTGACTCAAATTTAGCTTGTGGTCTACTATGACCCCTAGATCTCTTTCTGCCATACTCCTTCCTAGAGAGTCTCTTCCCATTCTGTATGTGTGAAACTGATTGTTCTTTCCTAAGTGGAGCACTTTGCATTTATCTTTATTGAACTTCATCCGGTTCACCTCAGGCCATTTCTCCAATTTGTCCAGATCATTTTGAATTTTGACCCTGTCCTCCAAAGCAGTTGCAATTCCTCCCAGTTTGGTATTGTCCGCAGACTTAATAAGCATACTTTCTATGCCAACATCTAAGTCGTTGATGAAGATATTGAACAGAGCTGGTCGCAAAACAGACCCCTGCAGAACCCCACTTGTTATACCTTTCCAGCAGGACTGGGAGCCATTAATAACTACTCTCTGAGTACGGTTATCCAGCCAGTTATGCACCAACCTTATAGTAGCCCCATCTAAACTGTATTTGCCTAGTTTATTGATAAGGATATCATGTGAGACCGTATCAAATGCCTTACTAAAGTCTAGGTATACCATATCCACCGCTCCTCCCTTATCCACAAGATTCGTTATCCTATCAAAGAAAGCGATCAGATCGGTTTGACACGATTTATTCTTTACAAATCCATGCTGGCTATTCCCTATCACCTTACCACATTCCAAGTGTTTGCAGATGATTTCTTTAATTACTTGCTCCATTATCTTCTCTGGCACAGAAGTTAAACTAACTGGTCTGTAGTTTCCTGGGTTGTTTTTATTTCTCTTTTTATAGATGGGCAATATATTTGCCCTTTTCCAGTCTTCTGGAATCTCTCCCGTCTCCCATGACTTTCCAAAGATAATAGCTAGAGGCTCAGATACCTCCTCTATGAACTCCTTGGGTATTCTAGGATGCATTTCATCAGGCCCTGGTGACTTGCAGGCATCTAACTTTTCTAAGTGATTTTTAACTTGCTCTTTTTTTATTTTATCTTCTAAAACTACCCCCTTCCCATAAGCATTCACTTTGTTAGACATTCCTTCAGACTTCTCAGTGAAGACCAAAACAAAGAAGTCATTAAGCATCTCTGCCATTTCCAAGTTTCCTGTTACTGTTTCTCCCTCCTCACTGAGCAGTGGGTCTACCCTGTCCTTGGTCTTCCTCTTGCTTCTAATGTATTGATAAAAAGTCTTCTTGTTTCCCTTTATTCCCATAGCTAGTTTGAACTCATTTTGTATCTTTGCCTTTCTAATCTTGCCCCTGCATTCCTGTGTTATTTGCCTATATTCATCCTTTGTAATCTGACCTAGATTTCATTTTTTATATGACTCCTTTTTATTTTGTAGGTCATGCAAGATCTCGTGGTTAAGCCAAGGAGGTCTTTTGCCACATTTTCTATCTTTCCTACCCATCGGCATAGCTTGCTTTTGGGCCCTTAAGATTAATGTCTATTAATCTTTTAACTAACACTCTCTCTCTTTTATTTTCTAATAAATTTTAGCTTAGTTAATAAGAATTGGCTATAGCATGTATTTTGGGTGAGATCTAAGTTGGCTGGTGAGTCTTGCCCACATGCTCCGGGTTTAGCTGATCGCCATATTTGGGGTCGGGAAGGAATTTTCCTCTGGGGCAGATTGGCAGAGCCCTGGAGGTTTTTCGCCTTCCCCTGCAGCGTGGGGCATGGGTCACTTGCTGGTGAATTCTCTGCAGCTTGAGGTCTTCAAACCACAATTTGAAGACTTCAATAACTCAGACATAGGTTAGGGGTTTGTTATAGAAGTGAATGGGTAAGGTTCTGTGGCCTGCTTTGTGCAGGGGGTCGGACTAGATGATCACACTGGTCCCTTCTGACCCTAGAATCTATGAATCTATGAATCTAAGTTATAATTGAACCTGGGTATGTGGCTGATCCTTTGGGATCGGAAGAATCTTTTCTTTTATATGATGAAGTAAGATTTTCAGAAATCATCATCATATCTGACAGATGTGTCTGGACGGAGGCCTGAGGCAGCGTACTTTAAGGGAACTGCGTGGTTTAAACTTCTAAGTAACCAGTGAGGTACTACAGAAGCTGTTTTGTGCTGGCTTGGTAAATCTAAGTATTGAAATAACCACTAGCGTTTGGGATTTGTCTGCCCTGTTTTGTTTGCAGTTCACCCTGATTGAGTGACCTCAGCTGGCTCCCACGGGCAGCACTGTCACACCTACATCCAGGCTGTAGGGGTCCGGGAGATCTTAGGGGCCTTGGGGTGCACAGAGGCATCCTAGGAGTCTTAGGGGATTTGTGGGGGCCCAAGATACCTATGTCCAGGCTGTAGGGTTACCAGGGGGTCTTAGGAGTTCGGGTGGGCACAGATACGTATGTCCAGGTTGTATCGGTCACAGGGGGGGTTAGAGGTTTTGTGAGGGGCACAGATATATACGTCCAGATTGTAGATGTCCCAGGGGGGTGGTGGGGGGTTGTGGGAGTGCAAATACCTATGTCCAAGCTGTACGGGTTCCTGGGGGGTTAGGGGGTTTCTGAGGGGCACATATATCAACGTGCACACTGGAGTGTCCCAGGGGGCTTATGGAGTCTATATGGGGTACAGATACCAATGTCCTGGCTGTATAGGTTCCTGGGGGGCTTAGGGGGGTTGTGGGAGGCACAGATACTTAAGTTCAGGCTGGAGGGGTCTCCAGAGGGCTTAAGTGTTTGGTGGGGGGCACAGATACCTACGTCCAGGCTTCAGGGGTCCCGAAGGGGCTTTGGGTCTGTCACAGCGTGTGGGAGAGTCCGGTCCTGCACCCCTCTTCCTGGGACTCACAGTGACTCTCAGCCAGCCAGTAAAACAGAAGGTTTATTGGACAACAGGAGCGAAGGATACAGCAGAGCTTGGAGGCACAAGCAGGACCCCGTAATCAAGTCCTTCTGGGAGTTCAGGAAACTTAGTTCCCAGTTTGGGATTCCCTGAATTCCAACCACCCAGACTAAAATCGAAATTGAACTAACCCAGCTCCCTCCAGCCGGTCCCTTCCTGTGTCTAGTTTCCCGGGCAAAGGTGCTGACCCCCTCCCCCCTGCCTAGCTCAGGTTACAGGCTGAGCACGTGTCCGGTCCTAAAGTCACCACCCGCTCTCCCATTCCCCACACAGACAGTCCCTACTCCATCACAGTAATGCCCAGAGCATTTCCCGCATGGAGCAACAGTGACACCCTGTGACCACGCAGGGTAATGCACAGAGCATTTCCCGCATGGAGCAACAGTGACACCGTGTGGCCACGCAGGGTAATGCACAGAGCATTTCCCTCACAGAGCAACAGTGACACCGTGTGGCCACCCAGGGTAATGCACAGAGCATCACACCTATGTAGAAGCTGTAGAGATCCTTGGGGGGCTTAAGGGTCGTGGGGGGCACAGATAGCTACGTCCATTCTGGAGGCATTCTGTTGGGGATTAGGAGCTTCATGGGGGACACAAATATCTACGTCTGGGCTGGAGAGGTCCCTGGACGGCTTAGGGGGTTGTGGTAAGCACAGGTACATAAGTCCAGGCTGTAGTGGTTCCTGGGGGTTTAGGGAGTTGATGAGGGGCACAGAAACCTATGTATCGTCTGGAGGGGTCCCTGGGGGACTTAAGGGGATGTGGTTATGCAGATACCTACATCCCGGTTGGAGGGGGCCCTGGGGGGCTTAGGGGGTTTATGTGGCATACACACACCTACAAACAGGCTGGTGGGGGCTCTATGGATCTAGGGGGCTTGTGGGGGGCATAAATACCTATGTCCAGGCTGCAGAAGTCCTGGGGAGGGCTTAGGGGGTTCCTGGAGGTCACAAATATCTACATCCAGGCTGGAGGGGTTCTGGCAGTATTAGGGAGTTGTGGGGGAGGGGGCACAGATACCTATTTCGAGGCTGTAGGGGTCCCCGGGTTGCTTTGGGGCATTTTGGGGTACAGATACCTATGTGCATGCTGTAGGTGTCGCTGGGAGGATCAGTGGGTTCGTGAGGGTGCACAGATACCTACGACCAGGCTATAGGGATCCTGAGAGGGGGTCTTATGGGGTTGTGGGGGCACAGATACCTTCATCCAGGTAAGAGGGGTCCTGGGGGCCTTAGGGGGTTCGTGTTGGGCACAGATACCTGCGTCTAGGCTAGAGGAGTTCCGGAGGGCTTAGGGGGGTTGTGGGGAGCTCAGATAGCTATGTCGAGGCTGGAGAAGTCCCATCATGGCCTAGGGGGTTTGTGTGGGGCACAGATACCTGCATCTAGGCTGGAGGGGTTTTGGCGGTCTTAGGAGGGTTGTGGGGGCACAGATACCTATGTCCATGCTGGAAGGGTCCCGTTGTGGCTTCGGGGATTCGTTGGGTCAGAGATACCTATGTTTAGGCTGGAAGGGTCCTGGGGGGGATTAGGTGTGTTGGGGGGGAACAGATACCTACGTCCCAATTGTAGTGTGCCCTGGGTAGCTTAGAAGGTTTGTGGGGGTCACAGATACAAACATCCATGCTGTAGGGGTCCCAAGGGTCTTTGTGGGGCTCTGGGGGTCACAGATACCTACCTACAGGCTGGAGGGGTCCTGTAGGTCTTAGGGGGTGTGTGGGGCGTACAGATGCCTACATCTGGGCTTGTGGGTTCCCTGGGGGGCTTAAAGGTTTGTGGGGAGCACAGATACCTTTATCCAGCCTAGATGGGTCCCGGTTGGGTTAGGGGGTTGTGGGGGGGCACAGATACCTATGTAAGCAGAAGCAGGATGAAGTCTACCCTGACATCTGGTGATGAATTATGGCAAGTGTGGAAACGAATTTCAGGGACTGATCGTGTTTGCATAGGCACACCCACCCCGCCTGACACAGCCACGGCAGCCTGGGATGGTTGCTTTGGCAGCTGTGGTATCCCCAGTTTATTTGGGGTGTTGTTGGGGTGTGAGATGTGGAGTGTTGTCACCCTGATTGTGTGGATGAGGAACTGTGAAACTGCTTTGAGACAGAGATTCTCACCATCAATTGAGTGGCACTCGCTAGACAAGGGAATGGGCTCCTTTGATGAACCAGAAACACCAATTGCACTTTTTTCTCTTTTAACAGTTGAATAGCAGAGCTGATTTTTGAGTCCCCTAAGAATTGAAGTTGTAGATTCCTGAGTAAAATTTGTTAAATAATTGTGCTAGCTAGTGGGGGAGTCTGAAACTATATGGCAGAGCAGAACAGCTGATGGAGAGAAGTAGTTTGCTGGATGGTTGGAGTGGTCCATGGACTGAGGTGAGCTGAGCAGTTTTTAGGGATAGCTGGAACAGATCACAAGTCGGCTGGTGGAGCAGAGCAGCTAGTGGACTGAGCTGAGCAGTTCGTGGGGAAGGGGGAAGCAGAATCCCACAGAGAGGCAGGGCAGTCGGCAGTGGACCATATAAGGTGCCCCTTTCTACCTAGGCTGGCAGGGGGAAAAACCCTGCAGATAGACACTTGAACTCTGGGGTTGTGGGACTGTGGGTGATTTTGGGATTGCTGGACTCTTGAAACATTTGAGGTATTGGACTTTGGAGTCTTGGGGTGATTTGGGGATTGCTAGACTCAAGAGCCCAGGGAAAAGGACATGGCCAAGTTGAGGTGTTTTCCCAATTTAATGCTATGTTGTTTATCTTACATTATTAAACATTTTCTGCTACACCCAGACTCTGTGCTTGTGAGAGGGAAAGTATTGCCTCTTTGAGGCACCTAGGGGTGCGTATGTAAAATTTTCCCATGTCACTGGTTGTGGGCTCGAGCTGGTTTTCATTACGTTGTAGGGAAGGGACCCCTATGTATTGAATCCAGTCCTTGCTGCTCTCAGTTCAGCCTGGTAGAAGGGTTCCACCTACGTCCAGGCTGGAGGGGTCCCTGGGGGGCTTAGGGGGCTCGTGGGGGGCACAGATACATAGGTCCATGCTGTGGGGGTTCCTGGGGGGCTTAGGGGTTTGGTGCGGGGCACAGATACCTACATCCAGGCTTCAGGGGTCCCAAAGGGGATTAGGGGGTGTAACGGAGTGTGGTGAAATCCAGCCTCGCACCCCTCTTCCTGGGACACACAGTGACTCAGCCAGCCAGTAAAACAGAAGGTTTTTTTGGCCAGCAGGAGCGAAAGATTCAGCAGAGCTTTTGGGCACAACCAGGATTCCTCAATCGAGTCCTTCTGGGGGTTCAGGAAGCTTAGTTCTCAGTTTGGGATTCCCTGAATTCCAACAACCCAGCTCCAAACCAAAACTGAATTAACTCCCTGCAGCCGGCCCCTTCCTGTGTCCAGCTTCCTGGGCAAAGGTGCTGACCCCCTCCCCCCTGCCTAGCTCAAGTTACAGGCTTAGGTCCTGTCCCTCACTTAAAGTCACCCGCTGCTCTCCCATCCCCCACACAGACAGTCCCTACTCCTTCACAGTAACGCCCAGAGCATTTCCCGCATGGAGCAACAGTGACACCGTGTGGCCACGTAGGGTAATGCACAGAGCATCACACCTACGTAGAGGCTGTACAGCTCCTTGGGGGGCTTAGGGGTCATGGGAAGTACAGATAGCTACGTCCAGGCTGGAGGCATTCCGGGGAGGCTTAAGGGGGTTCATTGAGTCACAGATACCTACATCTAGGGTGGCCAAGACCCTGGGGGAGTTAAGGGGTTGTGGGGGGCACAGGTACTTGCATTCAGGCTGTAGAGGTCCTGGTGGGGATTAGGGGCTTCGTGGAGGACACCAATACCTACGTCAGGTCTGGAGGGGTCCCTCAATGGCTTAGGGGGTTGTGGTGAACATAGTGGTCCCTGTGGGTTTAGGGACTTGGTGAGGGGCACAGGTACCTAAGTATGTCCTGGAGGGGTTCCTGGGGGTCTTGCTGGTAGTGTAGGGGACCCAGATACCTACATCCAGGCTATCGGGATTCTGGGGGGGCTTAGAGCATGGGGGGCACAGATACCTACATCCAGGCTGGAGGGGTTCCGAGGAGCTTAGGGGGTTTGTGGGGGGCACAGCTACGTACGTCCAGGCTGGAGAGGTTCCGGGGAGGATTAGTGGGTTTTGCGGACGGCAGAGATACCTATCTCCAGGCTCTAGGGGTCCCTGGGGGGCTTAGAGTTTTTTTGGGAGGCACAGATATCTACGTCCAGGTTGAAGTGGTTCCTGTGGGGTTTAGGAGGTTCCTGGGGGGCACAGATACTTAGGTCCATGCTGTAGAGGTCACCGGATGGATTAGGGGTTTTCTGGGGGGCACAGATACATACATCTAGGCTGTAGGGATCCCTGGGAGACTTAGGGGGTTTGTGGGGGACAGAGATACCTACATGCTGGCAATAGGGCTTCCAGGGGGAATTAGTGTGTTGGGGGTGCACAGATACCTAGGTCCAGGATGGAGGGGTTCCTCAGCACTTAGGGTTTGTGGGGGGCACAGATACCTCCATCCAGGCTGGAGGGTCCCTGGGGGGCTTAGTGGGCACAGATACCTAAGTCCAGGCTGGAGAGGTCCGGGAGGTCTTATGGGGATGGGGGGGTACTGATACTTATCTCTAGGCTGAAGGGGTCCCTCGTGGGCTTAGGGGGTTTTGGGGGCCCTCAGATACCTAAGTCCACGCTGTAGGCATCCCTACAGGTGCTTATGGGTTCGTGGGGAACACAGATACTTATGTCCAGGCTGGGGTGGTCCCGGGGGGGTTGGGGTTTCGTGGGGGGCACAGATACGAACCTCCAGGCTGTAGGAGTCCCAGGGGGGCCGTGGGGGTACAGAGACCTACATCTGGGCTGGAGGGGTCCTGGGGGGTATAGGGGGTTTGTGGGGGGCACAGATACCTAGGTCCAGGCTGTCGGTGTCTCGGGAAGATTAGGCGGTTCACTGGGGGCTCAGATACATCCAGGCTGGATGTGTCCCGAGGAGCTTAGGGGGTTCATGGGGTGCTCAGACACCTGTGTCCAGGCTGTAGGGATCCCTGGGGGCTTAGGGGGTTCGTGGGGGTCACAGATAGGTACATCCAGGCTGAAGGGGTCGCTGGGGCATTTAGGGGGGTTGTGGGAGCACACATACCTACGTCCAGGCTAAAGGGGTAATGGGGATGCTTAGGGGATCGGGGCAGACACAGATACCTACGTCCAGGGTCTAGGGGTCCCGAGGAGATTGGGAGTTGAGGGGGGAACAGATACCTACGTCCTAGCTGGAGGGGTCCTGGGTGGTTTAGGAGGTTCGTTGGAGTCACAGATACCTACGTCAAGGCTGTAGGGGTTCCTGGGGCGTTAGGGGGTTTCTGGGGGTCACAGATACCTACTTGCAGACTGGAGGGGTCCCGGAGGGCTTAGGAGATTTATGGGGGGCACAGATACCAACGTCCTGGCTGTAAAGGTCCCTGGGGGCTTTGAGGGTTCGTGGGGGGGGGCACAGATACCTATGTCCAGGCTGTAAAGGTTCCCGTGGGTATTAGGGTGTTTATGAGGGGCACAGATACCCACGTCCTGGCTGTAGATGTTCCTGGGGCGCATAGAGGGGCTGTGGTTGCACATAACTCTACATCCAGGCTGTCGGGGTCCCGTGGGGGACTAGGGGGTTCGTGGGGAGCTCAGATACCTACGATCAGCTGTTTGCTGGGCAGGCTCCACTCAACTGCTCCCCTCTCACTGCTCCTGCGGGGGCTGAGTGAGTCCCCCCGCAAACAGCCTCAGGGTTAGGGGTGGGAGGTTAGGGGGAGGAGAAGCGGTACAAAAACGGCAATAACAGTAATAATGATAATTACTGCAGCCAGGAGATGTGAGGCATTTTAGAACTGGTTACACAAAGAACTCAATTTAATCATAAGACAGAAATAAAATGATGAAATGCGCAGACCTGTTAAAAAGCTCCCGAGACGGGAACTTCAGCCCCACATCTCCTGCCAGGGTCCAGGGCTTCTCCTCCCTGCCCCAGAGTGGCTCCTCTCCCCCTTCATCCACCCCAGTGCAGCTCATGCTGGGGTCTGGGCTTCTCCCCCCCCCGCCTCCCAACCCTGTATGGCTTCTCCTCCCCTGCCCCAGCTTGGCGATTCTCCCCCTTCCTCCCCGCACTGCAGCTCCTGCAGGGGACCGGGGCTTCTCCTCCCCCCCCCCCGCCCCCTCCCCAGCGTGGCTCCAGCCCAGTCCAGGGCTTCTCCTCCCCCACTCCAGCTCGACTCCTCTCCCCCCCGCCCCCTGCCAGTATCTGGAGCTTCTCCTCCCCCCAACCTACCACTGCCCCCAGCCCCAGCCTAGCCGGGCTCCCTGGGGCACCCGATGCTGCTGTGGCCGGAGCCGAGCCTGGCGGGCAGGGAGCAGCGATTCACGCGGAGGCCATGGCAGAGCCATCACTCCGAGAGGTGCGGGGCAGCCCCAGGGAAGCGGGGCGGGCTGTGCTGCTGCTGGCCCTGCACCCCCGCCCACCTCGAGCCCTGAGGCTGTTTGGGGGGGGACTCACTCAGCCCCCGCAGAAGCAGGGAGGGGGGAGCAGCTGAGCGGAACCTGCCCAGCAAACAGCTGATCGCAGCTGCGCGCAGGCTGCCCCCAGGGAAAAGCTCAGCTGGACGTAGGTATCTGTGCCCCTATGAATCGCTAAGCCCTCCAGGGACCCCTCCAGCCTTGACATAGGTATCTGTGCCCCCCACAACCCGCTAAGCCCCCCAGGAACCTGTACAGCCTGGAAGTTGTCATCTGTGCACCCCATAAACCTCCTAATCCCCCTGGGACCCGTCTAGTCTGCACGGAGGTATCTGTGACCTCCAGAAATCCCCTAAGCCCCCCAAGACCCCTACAGCCTGGACGTAGGTATCTCTGACCCACACGAACCCCCTGAGGACTCCTTCAGCCAGGATGTAGGTATCTGTGGCCCCCGATGCCCTAAGCCCCCCAGAATCCTTATAGCCTGGACGTAGGTATCTGTGTCCCCTACAATACCACTAAGCCCCCTCAGGGACCCCATCCAGAACACACATAGGTATCTGTGCCCCTCACCAAGTTCCTAAACCCCCAGGGACCATTGTGTTCAGCAGAACCCCCTAAGCCATCCAGGGACCCCTCCAGCCCGGACGTAGCTATTGGTGTCCTCCATGAAGCCCCTCATCCCCACCAGGACCTCTACAGCCTGAAAACAAGTACCTATGCCCCCCACAAACCCCCTAACTCCCCCAGGGTCCCAACCATTGGGACGTAGGTATCTGTGACCCAATGAACCCCCTTAAGCCCCCCCGGAATGCCTCCAGCCTGGACGTAGCTATCTGTACCTCCCATGACCCCTAAGCCCCCCAAGGATCTGTATAGCCTCTACGTGTGTGATGCTCTGTGCATTACCCTGCGTGGCCACAGGGTGTCACTGTTCCTCTATGAGAGAAATTCTCTGTGCATTACCCTGCGTTAACACACGGTCTCACTGTTGCTCCATGTGGGAAATGCTCTGGACGTTACTGTGATGGAGTAGGGACTGTCTGTGTGGGGGATGGGAGAGCAGCGGGTGACTTTAGGTGAGGGACAGGACCTAAGCCTATAACTCAAGCTAGGCAGGGGGGAGGGGGTCAGCACCTTTGCCCAGGAAGCTGGACACAGGAAGGGGCCGGCTGCAGGGAGCTAATTCAGTTTTGGTTTGGAGCTGGGTTGTTGGAATTCAGGGAATCCCAAACTGAGAACTAAGCTTCCTGAACCCCCAGAAGGACTCGATTGAGGGGTCCTGATTGTGCCCAAAAGCTCTGCTGAATCCTTCGTTCCTGTTGGCCAAAAAAACCTTCTGTTTTACTGGCTGGCTGAGTCACTGTGTGTCCCAGGAAGAGGGGTGCAGGGCCGGATTTCACCACACTCTGTGACACCCCCTAATCCCCTCCTAGACCTCTGCAGCCTGGACGTAGGTATCTGTGCCCCTTGCCAAACTCCTGAGCCCCCCAGGGATCCCTAAAGCCTGGACCTAGATATCTGTGCCCCCCACGAAACCCCTAAGCCCCCCAGGGACCCCTTCAGCCTGGACGTAGGTGGAACCCTTCTGCCAGGCTGAATTGATAGCAGCAAGGACTGGGTTCAATACATAGGGGTCCATTCCCTACAACGTAATGCAAACCAGCTCGAGCCCCCACCCAGTGACATGGGAAAATTTTACATACGCACCCCTAGGTGCCTCAAAGAGGCAATACTTCCATTCTCACAAGCACAGAGTCTGGGTGTAGCAGAAAATGTTTATAACGTGACATAAACAACAGAGCATTAAATTGGGAAAACACCTCAACTAGGCCGTGTTCTTTTCCCTGGGCTCTTGAGTCCACCAATCCCCAAATAACCCCAAGACTTCAAAGTCCAATACCTCAAATGTTTCAAGAGTCCAGCAATCCCAAAATCACCCACAGTCCCACAGCCCCAGAGTTCAAGAGTCTATCTGCAGGGTTTTTCCTCCTGCCAGCCTGGGTAGAAAGAGGCACCTCATGTGGTCTACTGCCGACTGCCCTGCCTCTCCATGGGATTCTGCTTCTGCCTTCCCCACAAACTGCTCTGCTCGGTCCACCAGCTGCTCTGCTCCACCAATTGACCTGTGATCTGCTCCAGCTGTCCCCAAAAACTGCTTGGCTCACCTCACTCCATGGGCTCCTCCAACCATCCCACAAATTACTTCTCTGTATCAGCTGCTCTGCTCTACAATATAGCTTCAGACTGCCCCCTTAGCTAGAACAGCTCTTTAAAAAGGTCAACTCAGGAACCTAGAACTTCAATTCTTAAGAGAATCAAAAAAAAGCTCTGCTATTTAACTGCTAAAGAAAAAAAAAGATGCAATTGGTATTTCTAGCTCACTCAAGGAGACCGCTCCCTTGTTTAGCAAGTGGCACTCAATTGGTGGTGAGAATCCCTGTCTCAAAGCAGTTTCACAGTTCCTCATCCACACAATCAGGGTGACAACACTCCACATCTCACACCCCAACAACAAATAAACAGCTGCCAAAGCAACCATCCCAGGCTGCCGTGGCCATGTCAAGCGGAGTGGGTATGCCCATGCAGACACGATCAGCCCCTGAAATTCTTTTCCACACTCGCCATAATTCACCACCAGATGGCAGGGTAGAGTTCATCCTGCTTCTGCTTACATAGGTTGTGCCCCCCACAACCCTCTAATCCCACTGGGATCCATCTAGGCTGGATAAAGGTATCTGTGCTCCCCAAAAACCTCTAAGCCCCCCAGGGAACCCACAAGCCCAGATGTAGGCATCTGTATGCCCCACAAACCCCCTAAGACCCACAGGACCCCTCCAGCCTGTAGGTAGGTATCTGTGACCCCCAGAGCCCCACAAAGACCCTCAGGATCCCTACAGCATGGATGTTTGTGTCTGTGACCCCCACAAACCACCTAAGCTACACAGGGCCCCCTACAATCGGGAGGTAGGTATCTGTTCCCCCCCAACACACCTAATCCCCCCCAGGACCCCTCCAGACTAGACATAGGTATCTCTGACCCCACAAATCCCCTAAGCCACAACGGGATCCCTCCAGCATGGACATAGGTATTGGTGCCCCCACAACCCTCCTAAGACCCCCGAAACTCCTCCAGCCTAGACGCAGGTATCTGTGCCCCCCACAAACCCCCAGGCCACGATGGGACCCCTCCAGCCTCGACATAGTTGTCTGAGCTGCCCACAACCCCCCTAAGCACCCTGGAACCTCTCAAGCCTAGACGCAGGTATCTGTGCCCAACACGAACCCCCTAAGGGCCCCAGGACCCCTCTTGCCTGGATGAAGGTATCTGTGCCCCCCACAAACCCCTAAGCCCCACCAGGATACCTATAGCCTCAATGTGCACCCTCTGTGCACCCTCACGAACCCACTGATCCTCCCAGCGACCCCTACAGGATGGACGTAGGTATCTGTACCCCAAAATGCCCCAAGGCAACCCCGGGACCTCTACAGCCTCGAAATAAGTATCTGTGCCCCCCCCCCACAACTTCCTAATACCCCCAGAAGTCCTCCAGCCTGGACGTAGATATTTGTGACCTCCAGGAACCCCCTAAGCCCTCCCCAGGACTGCTCCAGCCTGGACATAGGAATCTCTGCCCCGCACAAGCCCCCTAAGACCCATAGGGCCCCCACCAGCCTGGTCGTAGCTATGTGTGTATACCACACTAACCCCCTAAGCTCACCGGGGCCCCCTCCAACCGGGATGTAGGTATCTGCACAACCACAACCCCTTAAGTACCCCAGGGACCCCTCCAGACCATACATAGGATTCTGTGCCCCTCATCAACTCCCTAAACCTCCAGGGACCACTATAGCATGGACGTATGTATCTTTGCTCACCACAACCCTCTAAGCCATCCAGGGACCTCTCCAGCCTGGATGTAGATATTTGTGTCCCCCATGAAGCCCCTAATCCCCCCCGGAATGCCTTCAGCCTGGAAGTAGCTATCTGTGCCCACCACGACCAAGGTCTGCTGTATCCTTTGCTCCTGTTGGCCAATAACCCGTCTGTTTTACTGGCCAGCTGAGTGTCACTGTGAGTCCCAAGAAGAGGGGTGCAGGACCGGACTCCCCCACACTCCGTGACAGACCCTAAGCCCCTCTGGGACCTCTGCAGCCTGGATGTAGGTATCTGTGCCCCTCACAAAACACCTAAGACCCTCAGAGACCCCTCCAGCCTGAACTCAGGTATCTGTGCCCCCCACAACACCCTAAGCCCTCCAGGGACCTATACAGCCAGGACATTGGTATCTGTGCACCATAGAGACTCCATAAGACCCTCGGGACACTCCAGTGTGCACGTAGGTATATGTGCCCCTCAGAAACTCCCTAACTCCCCAGGAACCCCTACAGCCTGGACATAGGTATCTTGGGCCCTCCAAAATCCCTAAGACTCCCAGGATGCCTCCAGCCTCGACGTAGGTATCTATGCCCCCTACTAACCCCTTAAGCCCCCCTCGTACAACTACAGCCTGGATGTAGGAATATGTGCCCCCCACGAACCCCGTAAGTCCCCCTGGGACCCCTAGAGCCTGGTGATTGATATATGTGTCCCCAAAAAAACTCTCTAAGCCTCCCAGGGACCCCTACGGCCTGGATGTAGGTATCTGTGCACCCCAAGGCCCCTAAGATCCTCCGGATCCCTACAGCCTGGATGTAGGTGTGACGGTGCTGCCCGTGGGAGTCAGCTAAGGTCACTCAGTCAGGGTGAACTGCAAACAAAACAGGGCAGGCAAATCCCAAACGCTGCTGGTTATTTCAATACTTAGATTTACCAAGCCAGCACAAAGCAGCTTCTGTAGTACCTTACTGGTTACTTAGAAGTTTAAACCACGCAGTTTCCTTAAAGTACCCAGCCTCAGGCCTCCATCCAGACACACCTGTCAGATATGATGATGATTCCTGAAAATCTTACTTCATCATATAAAAGAAAAGGTTCTTCTGATCCCAAAGGATCAGCCACACACCCACGTTCAATTATAACTTAGATCTTACCTAAAATACATGCTATAGGCAATTCTTATTAACTAAGCTAAAATGTATTAGAGAAGAAAAGAGAGAGAGTGTTGGTTAAAAGATCAATAGACATATAGACTTGAATTCAATTCTTGAGGTTCAGATACATAGTAGATGTGAGTTTGTAGTTGCCAAAAGTCCTTTTAGAAATAATCCATAGGTTATAGTCCAATTTCCATATTCAGGGTGGCCCCAGTCAATGACTGGGGATCTCAATCCTTGTGGCTTAAGGTTTCCCCCTGTTGAAACCCAAAGCAGATCTGAGATGAAGAAGGATCGTGTCCCAGGGTTCTTATACATTTCCAGCAGCCTTTCGGCCTGAGAAAACAATAGGCTTCACTCTCTTTCAAAACATCCTGGCAATTAGTACAGGGTAATTTATCCATCAAACAGTTCAGATACAGGTTACCACAACCTTCAAAGAGACACAGAGACAATAATACTATTTCACTCAAGTATCATCATAAATGTTAATATTCCTTTTTTGCTCTTTGAATTAAAACTATAGCAATAGACAAGACTTATTTGCTGACATCACAAGACCTGAGCAAACATCTCCCCTTCTACCTCTAACAATGCAGACTTGCATTTCAAAGCTCTGTTCATTTACATATCTTGCTAACCAGTTCTTAAGGTTCACCCACGAGTCAGGTCAGTCGGTGAGGTGAGTTACTTAACTCTTTCTGGTCCTGTCACCTTTCAATGAGATATTATATTATACTTATAATGTCATAGTCGTGGTGAGTCGACTGCTGCAGCTCCCCGTAGACTCTGCCTGCGTCTCTCACCGAGCTGGAGTACAGCAGTCGAGGGGAGAGCACTCGATGTGTTGCATCTACACTAGACGCGGTATATCAACCCCCGCTGGATCGATCGCTGCCCACCGATTTGGCAGATAGTATAGACATACCCCGAGTATCTGGTGATCGGAGCTGGACCCCAGAGGGGGACACATTGAAGGAACTCAGGGGTTAAGGTGCCTCTATTGTCAACTGTCAGGGCTGCTGTGGCTCAGAGGTGGGAGCTTGACTGCCTGGCAGGCTTAGGCGCCGCAAGCCTGGGAGGCAGGAGAAGTGAAGCGGCCACGGTGTGCTCGGGGTGCTCGTGCTCGGAGCAGGAGTGAGCTGGGGCAAGGGGGGTGCCGCACGGCAGAGCGGGGGAGTTGCCATAAGAGGGGAGCCTCAGGGTGGAGGGGGAGAGCTGCCATGGGTGGGGCACCTCAGGGTGGCGGCGCGGGGGGGAGGGTGCAAGGTGGAAACATCCTTGCACCAGCCCTGCCCCATGCCCTGCCTGCAGCCAGCCCTGCCCTGCCCTGCCCGCAGCCAGCCTCTGTCTCCAGTCAGCCCTGCACTTTCTGCCCTGCCCACTCCAGCCGCATCCTCCCTGCCCTGCCTGCAGCCAGCCCTTCAGCCAGCCCCTGACACACCCCCTGCCCTGTCTCCAGCCAACTCGTGCCGCACCCCCCTGTGGCCCTGCCCAAAGCCAGCCAGCCCCCACACACCCCCAGTCTGCACCAGACCTGCACCCCCTGTCTGCAGCCATCCCTGCATCCCCTGCCCTGTCTCCAGCCAACCCCTGATGCACCCCTGTTATAACCTTAGTCCCAGATTTGGACCTTAGCGTCCAAAATATGGGGGTTAGCATGAAAACCTCCAAGCTTAGTTACCAGCTTGGACCTGGTACCTGCTGCCACCACCCAAAAAATTAGAGTGTTTTGGGGCACTCTGGTCCCTCTGAAAAACCTTCCCTGGGGACCCCAAGACCCAAATCCCTTGAGTCTCACAACAAAGGGAAATAATCCTTTTTCCCTTCCCCCCTCCAGGTGCTCCTGAAGAGATACACAGACACAAGCTCTGTGAAACTACACAGAGAGACTCCCCCTCTCTGTTCCCAATCCTGGAAACAAAAAGTACTTTCCTATTCCCCCAGAGGGAATGCAAAGTCAGGCTAGCAATCCAACACACAGATCTCCCCTTGATTTCTTCCTCCCACCAATTCCCTGGTGAGTACAGACTCAATTTCCCTGAAGTAAAGAAAAACTTCAACAGGTCTTAAAAGAAAGCTTTATATAAAAAGAAAGAAAAATACAAATAGTCTCTCTGTATTAAGATGATATAATACAGGGTCGATTGCTTAAAAGAATATTGAATAAACAGCCTTATTCAAAAAGAATACAAATCAAAGCACTCCAGCACTTATATTCATGCAAATACCAAAGAAAAGAAACCATAGAACTTACTATCTGATCTCTTTGTCCTTACACTTAGAAACAGAAGACTAGAAAGTAGAAAGTACTTCTCCAAAGCTTAAAGAAAGCAGACAAACAGACAAAAGACTCAGACACACAATTCCCTCCACCCAAAGTTGAAAAAATCCGTTTTCCTGATTGGTCCTCTGGTCAGGTGCTTCAGGTGAAAGAGACATTAACCCTTAGCTATCTGTTTATGACAACCCCCCTGCCTGAAGCCAGCCAGTCCTGCATCCCTTGCCCTGCCTGCAGCCAGACCTTTCTCTAGCCAACCCCATGTCCACTGGTACCCTGCAGTTCCCAGGGCAGTAACCATGAACATCTGCTTCAATGAGGGGGGCAGGGAGCAGCTGGGACCCACACATGTGCACACCCTAGGGTGACCAGACAGCAAGTGTGAAAAATCGGGATGGGGGTGGGGGGGTAATAGGATCCTAGATAAGAAAAAGACCCAAAATTCAGACTGTCCCTATAAAATCAGGACATCTGGTCACCCTAGCACATCCCCAGGACTCCTGAGTTCCATTGCTGGGTCTCCTATTGGTTCCACTGCTGGTTCTTTTCCTTTTCCTCGGGAACTTTGAGCAAGTTGCTCCCACCTCTAGGGCTCTGTCCCCAGCAGTCAAATGGGGATTTCATACTTTCCCGCTATTGGAAAGTGCTGGGAGAATCCCCCAGCAAAAGCTGCTCTGACAGTGCTAAGCAGCATCTGACCACTCAAGGTCGGAGCGCACTGCCCGGGAGGAGTGTTTGGCTCTGGGGTTTCACTTCAGCCCAGTCTAGAGAGAGGGGCCCAGCCATGGAGTTTGGCTCAAGAAGACCAAGTCTCCAATCTGTTTTGAATTTCAATCCTGTGCTCCAAAGTGCTTGGTGTCAGTTACAAATTTTAGAAGCATGCTCTCCACTCCATTTTCCAAATCATTCATGAAAATATTGAATAGTACCGGACTCTGGACTGATCCCTGCCAGACCCACTAGGTACACCCTCTCCATTGGCCAGCCAAACCTGGAGAAGGGCTCCTGGAGTCTGGGCTTTCAACCAGCTCTGCACCCATATTACACTGATTGCAGCTGGACTGCATTTCCCTCGTTTGCTTGTGAGAATGTCCTACGGGACTGTATCAAAAGCCTTAATAACTCCAAGGTAGATCCCATCTACTGTTTACCCACCTCCACCAGGCCCGGAACCCTGCCAAAGAAGGAAAGAGGATCGGTTTGGAATGATTTGTTCTTGACAAATCCATGCTCACTCGTCGTAAGAACCAAAGTATCCTGTAGGTGCTGCTGACAAATTGATTGTTTAAGAATGTATTCCAGTATGTCTCCACCTATGGCAGTCAGGCTAGCTAGTCTGTAAACCCCAGGGGTCTCTTTGTTCCCCTTTGAAAGATAGGTCCTGTCTTGTTCATGGATGGGAAGATGTTCTTTTACAGGGATCTCAGACGAGAACTGGGGCACAACACCTGGATTGTTAAGGCCACAAAAAAGGAGGCAGAAACCTCTTCTCGCCTACTGGCAAAGAACCCCAGGTACCTAAAAGATATGGACTCACATCCTTGCATGGGCTTTAAAAAGGCAGGGGTTAAAAAGTTTGGCCCTAACCATTTCATGTTTCCACAGACTAGACATTTTAGCAAACTTTAGAATTCCTTGGTGCTAAAACACTGTGAAACTTCCCTTTCTCCTTCACAGAGGGCTTCCACACTCTTTATCTCACTTAGGCTCACAACTGCCCAGAATTCGAGAACTGTCCCTGTTCCCATTGGACAGATAGGAGGAGCCTGAGGTACAGAGAAGGGAGGTGACCTAACCAAGGGCCTACACAGCAAGGCGGTGGCAGAGCCAGAAAGAGAAGCCACCAGTCCTGACTCCTGATCTAACAGACAACAAATCCCCCCAGAGGCAGGAATAGAGCTCAGGAATTGAGATGGTGGGGAAATTTCATTGAAACCGTTTCTGTCCGAAAATCCCATTCAGACTAAACCAGTTTGTTTCTCAGAATCATAACAAGTGAGATGGAAGTTCTTTGCAAAAAGATTTTGTTGCAAAACAAAAGCATCTCCTGTTTGTCACAGTGTGTTAAATTGTCTCATCACACACAAAGAGGAGACACTTAGATCTCAAACATTAGATAAGATGCTTCAGTCTGAGCTAAGTCGTTGCTGCTCTTAACAATTCCAAAATAAAAAATACAAATAAAAAAGACTGTTTCAGCTAATCTATTGTCATAATCTGCTCTGAGTAAACGTGATAGGACACCTCATATTATGCACTATTCCTAGTGACACTCTCCAATGTATCCCCATCCTCCACCCACTGTGAGGTATATAAGAGCGGATCATTATTATCCCTACTTGAAAGAGGGAGAAGCTAAGGCTGAGAAAGGAGAATTGACTTGTCTTAGATCACACAGCCAGTCAGAGGCAGAGTTGGGAAAAGGACCCAAGAGCCCTGATTTTCAAACTAACTATCGGATCTTCAATTTCAGACATTGAATGACCTGAATAAAGTGCTCTCAGATGAGCTACACACCAACAACAGTGCACAGTAATTATTCAGCAAGTATTTGAGGAGAACTGCAATGTTAGAGAGAATCATCAACTGCTCAGAGACAATTAATGCAGAGAAGCAGCAAAATTTGTCAAACATAGAACTGGTTCTGACTTATTTTCTTGGTCTTAAAAGAGAACAACATCTACTCAAGTCTCCTCCCTGTCAATAACCCCCTGCTCAGCCAGTGAGGGTAGAGACTGAGGATGGGAGGCTGAGGATTCTTACCAGAGAGCCCAAAGGATGGCCCGGGTGACTGGTGGGGATCACTGCCCAAGCACTATTTCAGTCCCAAATTTTTGGGTGGATCTCTCACAATGGGAGATGCAGAGCACTCCCCTGCAATACACACACAAGCACACGTGATGGTGTTGGGAGGGGAATAGGAAAAAGAACCAAGAGACAAAGAGAAAGGAGGGAGGGAGGGATGGAGGAAAAGGACAAACCCTAATGTCCCCAGTGATTCGAAGAGACAAAATCCCAGGTGCGCAATAAAATTCTGCCTCCTTAAGCTCGTGTTTTCCATGCCTAGAATTCAACTCTCACCAGATGGATCAGACTGAACAGGTTTCAAACCTCCAGGAGCCTCTTACCTTCTAAACAGGGACGGCTGTTTTCTAGTAAAATCACTGCAATGGAAGGAGAAAACTCGAAAGAGGTTCCTCCTGGCACTTACATCCGTGAACCCGAATACTCTCTCAGTCCTCAAGGAGAGATCTGGAGAAGGAGACTTGCTGACGCAAAGCCACAGGGGTCTCTGAGGTTTCCCTGACCCCTCACCCGTGTCCTGCCTGTCTGATGTCAGCATCTCTCTGTGAGGTCACCACCTCCCCACCACCTTGGACCAATAGTCTGAGGTCCTGCAATAGGCCTTTGTGATGTCACTGCCACACCCCTCCCTTGCTGTGCTAATGTCCTGCCCCAGGCCAGGCATTTTGGAGGTTTGAGCTACTCCCTGTGGATCACCCCACTCAAGGAGTGCTCGTTCTAGGCAGAAAGCCGGCTAGACAGGAAAACATCAGATGCTGCTCCCAATGCTACGCTCCGTTTTTCAGAAATTAGTCGACTTTATGGCCAGAAGAGACCATTAGAGCATCTAATCATATAATCATAGAATATTAGGGTTGGAAGGGACCTCAGGAGGTCATCTAGTCCAATCCACTGCTCAAAGCAGGACCAATCCCCAGCTAAATCATCCTAGCCAGGGCTTTGTCAAGCCTGACCTTAAAAACGTCTAAGGAAGGAGATTCCACCACCCCTCTTGCTATCCCATTCCAGTGCTTCACCACCCTCCTAGGGAAAAAGTTTTTTCCTAATATCCAGCCTGAACCTCCCCCATTGCAACTTGAGACCATTACTCATCAGGTACCACAGAGAACATCTAGATCCATCCTCTTTGGAACCCCCTTTCAGGTACTTAAAAGCAGCTATCGAATCCCCCCTCAGTCTTCTCTTCTGCAGACTAAACAAGCCAAGTTCCCTCAGCCTTTCCTCATTAGTCATGCGCTTCAGACCCCTCATCATTTTTGTTGCTCTCTGCTGGACTCTTTCCAATTTTTCCACATCCTTCTTGTAGTGTCGGGCCCAAAACTGGACACAGTACACCAGATGAGGCTTCACCAATGTCGAATAGAGGGGAATGATCACATCCCTTGATCTGCTGGTAATGCCTCTACTTATACAGCCCAAAATGCCATTAGCCTTCTTGGCAACAAGGGCACACTGTTGACTCATAGCCAGCTTCTCGTCTACTGTAACCCCTAGGTCCTTTTCTGCAGAACTGCTTCCTAGCCATTCGGTCCCTAGTCTGTAACAGTGAATGGGATTCTTCCATCCTAAGTGCAGGACTCGGCACTTGTCCTTGTTGAACCTCATCAGGTTTCTTTTGCCCCAGTCCTCTAGTTTGTCTAGGTCCCTCTGTATCCTATCCCTACCTTCCAGCGTATCTACCACTCCTCCCAGTTTAGTATCATCTGCAAACTTGTTGAGGGTGCAATCCACACCATCTTCCAGATCATCAATGAAGATATTGAACAAAACAAGCCCCAGGACCGACCCTTGGGGCACTCCACTTGAAACCGGCTGCCAACTAGACATGGAGCGTTTGATCACTACCCGTTGAGCCTGACGATCTAGCCAGCTTTCTATCCACCTTATAGTCCAATCGTCCAGCCCATACTTCTTTAACTTGCTGGCAAGAATACTATGGGAGACTGTATCAAAAGCTTTGCTAAAGTCAAGGAATAACACATCCACCGCTTTCCCCTCATCCACAGAGCCAGTTATCTTGTCATAGAAGGCAATTAGGTTAGTCAGGCATGACTTGCCCTTGGTGAATCCATGCTGACTGTTCCTGATCACTCTCCTCTCCTCTAAGTGCTTCAGAATTGATTCCTTGAGGACCTGCTCCATGATTTTTCCAGGGACAGAGGTGAGCTGACTGGTCTGTAGTTCCCTGGATCCTCCTTCTTCCCTTTTTAAAGATGGGCACTACAGTAGCCTTTTTCCAGTCATCCGGGACCTCCCCCGATCACCATGAGTTTTCAAAGATAATGGCCAATGGCTCTGCAATCACATCCACCAACTCCTTTAGCACCCTCGGATGCAGCACATCCAGCCCCATGGACATGTGCTGGTCTCCAGTTTTCTAAATAGTCCCGAACCCCTTCTTTCTCTGCAGAGGGCTGGTCACTTTCCCCCCACACTGTGCTGCCCAGTGCAGCAGTCTGGGAGCTGACCTTGTTTGTGAAGACAGGGGCAAAAAAAGCATTGAGTACATTAGCTTTTTCCACATCCTCTGTCCACTAAGTTACCTCCCTCATTCAGTAAGGGGCCCACACTTTCCTTGACTTTCTTCATGTTACTAACATACCTGAAGAAACCCTTCTTGTTACTCTTAACATCTCTTGCTAGCTGCAACTCCAAGTGTGATTTGGCCTTCCTGATTTCACTCCTGGATGCCTGAGCAATATTTTTATACTCCTCCCTGGTCATTTGTCCAATCTTCCACTTCTTGTGAGCTTCTTTTTTGTGTTTAAGATCAGCAAGGATTTCACTGTTAAGCCAAGCCGATCGCCTGACATATTTACTATTCTTTCTGCACATCGGGATGGTTTTTTCCTGCAACCTCAATAAGGATTCTTTAATCCTTCAGAGGACTGGAACTGATTTCAGTGGAGGCACATGTTTGCTAGATTTTCATGCATTTGTACAGGAAAACATTGAGTGTTTCCATTCATTTCAGGGATCCCTATTCAGTGGAACTCCTCAACATAAGGGAAATGCAATTATTTTTGTTGAAAGAAGAGGTTTATAAGGGGGCACTGGGATTAGAGCCAAGGACTACTTAATTTGCAGTCAAACACTCTACCACTGAGCTGTTTCCCCATGACTGCTGTGGGGCTAAGTCCGTGATCTTAAAGATTTTGAAGGACAGGCCCTGCCTCAGAGATCTGTTCCCTTCCCACACCACAGTGCTTTTAAAAATGGGGTTTGATTAAACTTATAGATACATGGAGACACCACAGCTTGCACACTCACCCACATAGCTTCCCCCAGTGACGTAGCTACCACCTCTCGGGGAAATGGATTAACTACACAGACAGGACAGCTCTCTCCCCTCTGCTTAGAGCATCTTCATTCTTTATGAACAGATAGGAAAGAACTTCTTGAGTGGACAGTAATGAATTTATCAAATATTGCTGGGTCTGCATTCAATATGGGTATCTGGTCGTGCTGGGCTGGATTAGTAGGAGCATTGTCAGCAGATCGAGGGAAGTGATTATTCCCCTCTATTCGGCACTGGTGAGGCCACATCTGGAGCATTATGTCCAGTTTTTGCCCTCCCACTACAGAAACAAATTGGAGAGAGTCTAGGGGAGGGCAACAAAAACAATTAGGGGGCAGGGGACTTACGAGGAGAGGCTGAGGGCACGGTCACCCAGAGGGGGGGCAAGTGGGGCAATTTACCGAAGGCCCTGCAGGGATCACATGAGAATATATTATTCTATAGTATTGCAACTTTTTTTTATGGAAGGGGCTCCCAAAATTGTTTTGCCCCAGACCCCCTGAATCCTCTGGGCAGCTCTGCCCACTCCATCCCCTTGACTCATTCTCCTCCCTCTGAAGCCCCACCTGTGCTCTGCTCTTACTCCCATTTGGCCACTCTCCCACCCCTGCTCTTTCTCTTTGGCTGAGGCCTGCTGGTCCACCTTTTGCTCACTCCTCTCCTCCCCGAAAGCCTCCTTGTGTCTCTCCACCCCCGCCCCCAAGGTCTGCCTGCTACCCCCACCTCTCTGCCCTTCCCCTGAGACTCACCCTGCCCAAACCCCTCTGCCCACTCCCCTATGACTAGCCCTGCCCAGCACTCACACCTCTCTATCCCCTCCCCTGACCTGCCCTGTCCATCACCCACACCTCTTTGCCCCGCCCATGAGACCGGCCCTGCCCACCACTTGCACCTCTCTGCCCCTTACCTGAGACCCTCCCTGTCCGCCTCTTTCCTCGGTCATCTCTTGTTATTCCTTGAAACATCAAGGATGGAATAAAAAGCTGAGTTTACTCCAGGGTGAGGAAAGAAAGGAGCCACCAACCCCCTGACAAATCTCAGTGCCCCAGAGAAAACCTGCCCCCTGCTATTGCAATCCCTGATGTGCTGGGGATAGGATGGTAAAGGAACTGTCTGAATGATCAAGGCAGGAAATGGACAACAATCTACAGGAACGTCATTGACCACAAACACACTCTCCTCATGCTCCAGCCAGAAGGGAAATGAGCAGGAATTCTTGCAGTTCATCCATGGACACACTTACACAATGGCACAGCAGTGTGTGTGTTGTGGAAGCTGGTCTGAGGAAATATCTGGAATTGATCACTCAGTGAGAACAGAACTGGAGTGTAGTGAGAGACACATCTCAAGCAAGTAGTTGTGGCTGAGTGGTTAATGTGATGGGCTAGAAATCCATTGGGGTCTCCCCATGCAGGTTCAAATCCTGTCAACTACGGAGGAAGTTGTGGTCCTTTAGTTTCAAGGGAGCTGGGTCTTGTCTCGCCTCGCTCTCAAGCTATGTCTGCACTATTAGGTAATGTGGTTTTAAAGTGTTTGAATTAAACAGCTGTTGCATGTCCACACTATGCCTCTTGTCTTACCAGAGCACATCCATGCTAGATGCTTGGATGGCCACAGAGAGCAGGGCACTGCGGGTAGCTGTGCAACTTGCTGCAGGTGCTTTGGGAAGGTTTCGCAAGGCCTCCTGGGCTGGTACAGCATCACATGATGCAGGTTTCTCTATCCCATTGTTCCTTGGGAATCCTACTAGATTGCCAGCTGCTTTTCAACTGCAATGTGTTTGGGGGGGGGAAGAGTGAGTGGGCACACTGTCTCTTAGTTCAAACAGCTGCTGCAAGCAACCAGTCCTGAGGCAGGGGGAGGGGGACAGCCCCAACATCAGCCCCTGCTTCCCTCACTGGCTCAGGTCAGCACAGCAGCCTCTGTCACACATGCACACTGCTGCCTGCTTAGCTCTGTGTCAGGGGTGCTGGAACAGGGGGTTAGAGGGCCATGGCCCCGCCACTCTTTACCGGCTGTTAGGACAAGTGATGGAGGGGGGGGAAGGGTGGAGTCTTGGGAGGAAGAGGTGTTCTGTGGGGGTGGTCTCAGGGGGAGGGGTGGTGTGAGTGTGGTTCCTTGGGGAAGAGGTGTCATGGGAGTGCCACAGTTCAGACAATGGTGCCCCCTCCCCACTGAAAGGAAGCTCCCACCGCCCCTGCTCTGTGTTCATAGTGCAGGAGAGAGCAGCATCCATGGCAGTGATTTGCTTCCGGGGGCTCCAGCAGAAGGGCTTGGGAGGTGATTTAAAGGTCCCAGGGCTCCGGCAGGGGGGCTCAGGAGGCGATTTAAAGGGCCTGGGGCTCCGGCCACTGCAGGGAGCCCTGGGCCCTTTAAATCACCAGACTGGGAAAGCCAGGCCGGCCTGGCATAGCATACTTGCTCTTGCCAGTACCCCATACCAGAACGTACCGGCTTACTTTCACCTCTGGAAGGTCCTCACATGGATCAATAACTGGTTAAAAGCTGGGAAACAAAGGGTAGGAATAAAAGGTCAGTTTTCAGGATACAAACTCGTACCTACTGGTGTCTATACTGGGACCAGGACTAGTCAACATATTGATAAACGATCTGCTAAACAGAGAAGTGACAAAATTTGCAGATGATCCAAAACTACAGAGGACAGTTAAGTTCAAAGCAGCCTGTGAGGAGCTAAAAAGAGATTTCAGAAAACTAGGTGAAAGGGCAACAAAATGGCAGATGAAATTCGATGCTGATAAATGCAAAGTGATGCACATTGGCAAACATAATCCCAACTCTACATATAAAACGATGGGATGTCAAATGCTGTTGCAACTCAAGTGAGAGATCTTGGAGTCACTGTGGATAGTTCTCTGCAAACATCCACTCAGTGTGCAGCGGTCGGTAAAAAGTGAACAGAATGTTGGGAATCATTAGGAAAGGGATAGAAAATAAGAGAGAAAATCTTATTGCCGCTGTATAAATCCATGGTACACCCACATCTTGAATGCTGCATGCAGATATGGTCACCGCATCTCAGAAAAGATATATTGGAATTGGAAAAGGTTCAGAAAGGGGTATGGAGTGTCTGCCATATGAAGAGAGAATAATAAGCCTGGGACTTTTCAGCTTGGAGAAAAGATGACCAAGGGGAAATATGATAGAGGTCTATAAAATCATGACTGGTGCGGAGAAAGTAAATAAGGAAGTGTTACTTATTCCTTCTCATAACACAAGAACTAGGGGTCACCAAGTGAAATTAATAAGCAGCACATTTAAAACAAACAAAAGGAAGTATTTTTTTCACACAATGCACAGTTAAAGTGTGGAACTCCTTGCCAGAGGATGTTGTGAAGGCCAAGACTATAACAGGGCTCAAAAAAAGAGCTAAATCAATTCATGGAGAACATGCTCTGAGCCAGGATGGGCAGGGAAGGTGTCCCTAGTCTCTGTTTGCTGGGAGCGGGTGACAGGGGATAGATCACTTGATGATTACCTGCTCTGTTCATTCCCTCTGGGGCACCTGCTTTGGCCGCTATGGGAAGACAGGACACTGGGCGAGATGGACCCAGTCTGACCCAGTCTGGCTGCTCTTACGTCCTTATGCTCCTTTCATACAGATGCCTGGGATTCTGCCTCACAATGTGTCCCTGAGGTCTCAGCCAAAATGCCCAGACAGGCAAACACTCTGGGCTCCTGAAGCCTCTGCCCCCCACCTAATGCCCTATGGCTCATCCCTGACCCTTGCTGCTGCTCCTTACTGTAGAAGGTGAAAGGAGCGGAGGCAGTGCAGGAGCCTTCTGGGGATGCAGATCTGAGGCTTTGGGAGAGACACATTGTCTGAGACATCAGAGCGCTGTAAACCATGCAGCCACCCCCTCAATCAGGGGCCTGTTCCAGCCCTGAGTCTGGGTTACCGCGATCCCTCCCCCAGAGCAGGGTGCCCACAGATTACAGCCTGAAAATAGACATGTGACTCTAACTCCTGTTCTCCCTGACAGGGTCTGCCCTAGACCAAGTGGCACCCCAGGTAAGACGTGTCTTCGGTGCCCCCTCCATGTTAAAATTTTGAATATCTTATTTTTCATTGCATTTGTAGCTCAGTTCATGATTTCAATGCATGATTTTCTCTGTCATATAAGATGATAAATTTGCAGGCTAGGTTCTGTAAACCTGTATTTATTCATACCACATATAAGCAAATCAAACAAATTCATTTCCTCTAAGCATATAGAAACTTTTTAATTTTGACAGTAACTGAACTTACTAACACCTAGCAATGGAACTGACACCAGCACAAGGCTGGCCAGTATTAAACAGTGTTACAATAGGAGACAGCGTTAGGATGTTAACCCCAGGCCTTTAGTTGAAAGGTCGCTTCTCTCACCTTTCCCCCATGAGCTGAAGCGCAGCATTCGAGAGATCCAGAGACTAGTTGATGACATTTCCAAGTGCTAAAATAGCAAGCGATGTCCATCTTGCATTTGCCATTGTTGACTGGAGAGATGTTCTATTGAGAATGATGAGTCCTAATCAGCTGCTTTCTGGAAAGATGGTTTTCTGTTTTAGGCTTGGGAGGAGCCTGCGAGCTGTGGGTGAGGTTGTTCCAGTGACAACCGCTGCTCCTTTCTTGCCGACCTGGGGGTGCCAGTGACAGCTTGTGAGGGGGCAGGTGCTGGCTTGAGTGAAAGGGATATAGGAAACCCCAGCCTGCCCTTCCAGGCCAAGTCCACTGCTTGGCTCCTGTGTTGTGACATCCAGATTTAAATCTTCCCAGCATGTGCTGCGGTTCGTGTATTAAGCCTTCCTGGTGGGCCTGGTCATTGCCAAAGTAGCTCAGCTGGGAGTGCATTGGATTGAAGATTTAAAGGTTTCTGGTTTGATGCCAGGTGTTAGCACCCCCTTCACCCTGGGTGTGTTGTGTTGGGCTTTCTTCTGGGTGTGCAGCTGTGCCCTGAACTCACCAGTGTTCCTAATTTCAGAGGCAACATTTGCAGAGGGCGTGTGTGGGGTCACGTGCCCCACCTGGGTTAGCTATCGCCTGCTGCATCACGTGGTGCTGCCAGGCCCCCTCCCTGCAAAGCAGCTGCTGCAGGGGTGAGTGGAGAGGGGCTGCCTTTGCTGCTTCCTCTCCCTGCACTGTTCACAGCTGGGGGGACTGTTGATTGCAAGGGGATGGGGCTGAACCTTGACATTGTGCCCCCCCCTTCAGGAGACACCAGTTGTCTGTGCCTGGTTGGAAGCTCCGCAGCCAGAGGAAAAAGTGGTTTTCTGCACCAGAGCTGCCAGCTCTTACTTTCTTTCTCATGACGGGGAGGAAAAACGAATCTCTTTTTCAAAGCCCAGTCCTGCCATTGACCGAGGTCTGACTTTCTAAGTTCCTGCTAGAGTGGGGGATTTAGAGTTAGTGGGGCCCTGTGCACATAAAGTGCATTCAACAATCCCCCTTCCTCTGAGCTCTGCTATGTCTCCAGTAGCTGCTGTCCCCTGGTAGCAGGGAAGGACGTTTCTACCCATCCAGGATATCCCAGCCTTGGACCAAAGGCAACTTCAGGCTTCTCCTCTCTCCCTTCTTGGAATCAAGTTCATTTTTTTACCAGGAGTTAAAGCAGCCTGAAGCTGCAGAGTCTGGATCAAGGTCACAAGTTCCCAGTGTCTCCGTGGAAGGGAATTTTTTAAATCCCAGATGAGTGGAGTTAAATCAGTTCTCAACCTGAGTCCTTAGGTCTAAATCCTGAGGATATTGTCCCATCATGGGGCCATTTCCCACCTCTCTTTCATACAGAAGCACAATTTTCTTTGCACAGACACAGGAACAGCAAGATCTTTCTCTGTCCCTTGTGCAAAGCAGGGGGCCAAATTCTATGGAAACAATGGCCAAGCAGGGGGCCCTGGGCACATCCAGCCCTGGCCGTGAGATGTTCCCTCCCCTCTTTCTTTATGCTGCTGTTGTCATTTCATGGAATGTCTGGGATGGGGAAAAGCTGAGTTCACTCCAGCTGGAGGGAAAAAGACCCCTGAAAATCTCAGGCCCTCAGGGAAAACCCAACCTCTGCTACCAGGGTCACTGAGGTACTGGGGATTTGAGTAGGAAAGGGACTGTCTGAATTATCAAGGTGGGGAATGAATAACAAACTACAAGATCCACCTCATTAACCACCGACACAGACTAATCCTGCTGCAGATAGAGAGGAAACTGGGAGCCATTCTTTGCTGTGCAGCCATGGAAACACTGACCCAATTGCATGGCAGTGAATGTGCTGGGGAAAGCTCAGTTTTACAGGCAGGTGGAAATAGTGGATCCTAGAAACACCTGGAGTCCCCCACACTGCGTCTGCCACCAGGGTTGGGTGTTGAGCTGCTCACAGAGTCCCCCACCACCATTACTTTCTAGCAGGGGATTGCAGCACCACCCACCCACCCAGAGGTGAAAGTAAGCCGGTCCAGTCTGGTATGGCGTACCGGCAAGAGCCAGTACGCCGTGTTGGACCGCACCGGTGTCCATGGCAGGGATTGAAAGGGCTCTGGACTGCCCACGGCCAGGGCTCCGGCGGCCGGGCTGGGACCAGGATTGAAAGGACTTAGAGCTCCCCGTGGCTGCGGGCAGCCTAGAGCCCTTTAAATCCCATTGCAGCTGAGATTTAAAGGGCTCAGAGCTCCACGCCGCTGCAGGCAGCCCAGACTCCTTTGAATCCTGGCCGTGGCTCTGGTGACCGGGCTGGGGCCGGGATTTAAAGGGCTCGGGGCTCCCCTCAGCGGCAGGAGCTCTGGGCCCTTTAAATCCCTGCCCCAGTCTCACAAAGCTCAGGGTTCTCCTGGTGGCTGGAGGCCTAGGCCCTTTAATTTGCCCCATGAGCCCCGAGGGGCTCCCAGCCCCCTCTTCAGCTAGGAGCCTCTGGTTGATTTAAAGGCTCTGGGTCTCCCAGCCACAGCTGGTTCCCCAGGGCCTTTAACTCTTGAGAGGCCACGCCTCTTCTGGATGAGACCACGCCCCCTCAGGACTCCTGCAGTACCGGTAAGTCCTGTAAGTTACTCTCACCCCTGCTGCACTCAGCCAATGCAGTATGAGGGCTGAGTCTTGTATCGCTGCACCCTGGATCCAAGGCATGCGCTCTCTCTCCTCCTCTGCTGTGTAGAATCCAGCCCTGCCGCAAAGTGTCCTCCATGAGCCACCAACTTCCAGGACAGCAGGTTTGGCCCTCAGAGCAGAGACTTGGCCAAGGGGGGAGTGCAGCACAGTGGTAGAGCATATGTTTTGCATGTATGAGGCCCTGGGTTCAATCCCCAGCATCTCTAGGTTCTTTTTTTCATCCTGCTCCTTTGCTCATGCCCAGAGGGGATGTGGCCCACCAGGCTCCCTGCCCGAGCTTCAAACCTGCTCAGTGAGGGGCAAGGGACAATTGCATGGAAGGTCCTGGGGGAGTTTCTGCTCCTAAGTCACCTCAGTATGTTTAAGATTCCCACCCGCTGTGCTGCTTGGGACAATGGTAGATGAGAAGGGCGAATCCTCCAGCACTGGAGGGAAAGATCCCATCTGCACAGCCCGAGAGGCAAGGAAACAGAGGGGCTGTCAGTGCTCAGAGAGGAGAGTGGTCAGTGATTTACACCCACCAGGGGACACTGACTTTTTGAGGCGGGTGCAGCTGGCTTGAGATGGTGCTGACGATGGATAGAAAAAAGGCTGGAGTCAGTGACAGATGGGACCACAGAAGGGGAAGGGGAATGGCAGCCCCACAGAAGGTCCTGGGTGCTCAGATGCCCCAGTTATTGCACCCTGGCCTGTCCTAGAGAGAGAAAAGACCCAGAGGGACCCAGCCCCCCTACAGTGATCCCATGGACAAGAACCTGGTTGGGAGTGAGGTGAAGGTTCCCTCTGGGCAAAGGGGAGCTGAAATCCCTCAGTGTCCTGGAATTTAAGCAATGAAAGCTTCAAACCCTGCACGGGTGTGGGCTGAGGTGCATCAGCAGAAGGTTGGGCTGGACAGAGCTGGCAGGTTTGTATAATTTTTGGTGGTTCCCAGATTGGGACCAAGTCCTGCCCCACCCCACACCTGTGTAAGGCTCTGGGAGGGAGTTTGGGTGTGGGAGGGAGAGGGGTTGGGCTCTGGGAAAGACTTTGAGTGCAGGGTCTGGGCTCAGTCAGAGGGGGTGCAGGAGTGGGTGTGGTGGGCAGCGTCTTGGAGGGAGTTTGGGTGTGGATATGGGGTTTGAGTTGGAGCAGGGTGTGACGGGTGCAGGGAAGGGTGAGGGGTGCAGCATTTACCTCAAACATTTCCCAAAAGCAATGTGCACCCCTCTCTAGAAGCAGCCTCTAAGCAGGAGGGCTGGGAGTGTCTCTGTGCACCACTGCCAGCAGACTCCACCCCACAGCTCCCATTGCCACAGTAGGCAGAGTTGGCACTCGGGGAGACCCCCTCACACCTCAGGGACTACAGAGACGTGCCAGCTGCTTCTGGGGGTGGCGTGCCACACGGAGCGAGGGCGAGCAGGAAACTGCCTTAGCCCCCTTGTGCTGGTGGTGGTGGCGGCGGCAGGGATCTCTGGGCCCTTTTAATTTCCCATAGGCGGCAGGCAGGACCAGAGGGGACACTCCCAAGGCCAAACATTGCTTTGCACAATGATAAATCTTCGAAGAGGACAGAAATGAAATGGCAGCAGAACCTAAGGAATTAAAAGCCTCCGGATTCTTGTGTGTGCACTGACTCTGAAGAGAAACTGTAATTTGACTCACTTTGTGTCTGCGACCGGTAAAATATCACGGCAAAATCATTCCAGTGATTGTGACACCGGGTTTGAGGAGGCTTTGGTCTTATTAAAATGTAACTAGCATGTTAGGTCCTGTCTTGTTCATGGGTGAGAAGATGTTCTTTTTCAGAAATCTCAGACGAGAACTGGGCCACAACACCGAGTTTGTTTAGGCCACAAAAATGGAGGCAGGAACCTCTTCTCTCCTGCTGGCAAAGAACCCCAGGTACCGAAAAGACAGGGACTCACATCCCTGAATGGGCTTTTAAAAAGTTAGGGCCCGACCATTTCTTGTTTCCACAGACTAGACACTTTAGCAAACTTTAGAATTCCTTGGTGCTAAAACACCGTGAAACTCCCCTTTCTCCATCACAGAGGGCTTTAACACCCCTTATCTCACTCAGGCTCACAACTGCCCAGAGTTCGAGAACTGTCCCTGTTCCCATTGGACAGACGGGGAGGAGCCTGAGGTCCAGAGAAGGGAAGTGACCCACCCAAGGGCATACACAGAAAGGCGGTGGCAGAGCCAGAAAGAGAAGCCAGCGGTCCTGACTCCTGTTCTAACAGACAAACCCTCCCTCTCCTCTTAGAGGTAGGGATAGAGCCCAGGAATTGAGATGGTGGGGAAATTTCATTGAAATCGTTTCTGTCCGAAATTCCCATTCAGACTAAACCAGTTTGTTTCTCAAAATCATAACAAGTGGGATAAAAGTTCTTTGCAAAAGTATTTTGTTGCAAAACAAAAGCATCTCCTGTTTGTCACAGTGTGTTAAATTGTCTCCTCGCACACAAAGAGGCGACACTTAGATCTCAAACATTAGATAAGATGCTTCAGTCTGAGCTACGTCATTGCTGCTTTTAACAATTTCAAAATAAAAACATACAAATCAAATAGACTATTTCAGCTATTCTATTATGTGTTAATCTGCTCTGAGTAAACGTGATAGGACACCTTATATTATGCACTATTCCTAGTGATACTCTCCAATGGATCCCCATCCTCCACCCACCGTGAGGTAGGTAGGAGCAGATCATTACTATCCCTACTTGAAAGATGGAGAAGCTCAGGCTGAGAAAAAGAATTGACTTGTCTCAGGTCACACAACCAGTCAGGCTGGGCTGGGGTGGCAGGGGGTGCGGGTGGAGGGGGCAGAGCCCAGAGCTGAGGTGGCAGGAGTGTGTGTGGGTGGGGGAGCACTGGAGGTGGGGAGAGGAGAGCCCAGAGCTGGGGCAACACGGGGTGTGGGGGGGGGACAGCCCAGGGCTGGGACAGCAGGGGAATGCGGTTGGGGGGAGGCCCAGAGCTGGGGTGCCGGGGGGTGCAGGTGGGGAGGGAAAGCCCAGGGCTTGGGCAGCAGGGGAGTGGGGGGGGGCAGGGATGGGGTGGGGGAAGCCAAAATTTTTTTTTGCTTTGGGCAGCAAAAGACCTAGAACCAGCGCTGCCTCCACGCACCATGAGGTAGGTAGGAGCGGATCATTATTATCCCTACTTGAAAGAGGGAGAAGCTAAGGCTGAGAAAGGAGAATTGACTTGTCTTAGGTCACACAGGCAGTCGGTGGCAGAGTTGGGAATAGGACACAAGAGCCCTGATTTTCAAAATAACCATCGGATCTTGAATTTCAGACACTGAATGACCTGAATAAAGTGTTCTCAGATGAGCTCCAAACCAACAATAGTGACAGTATTTATTCAGCAAGTATTTGAGGAGAACTGCAGTGTTAGAGAGAATCATGAACTGCTCAGAGACCATTAATGCAGAGAAGCAGCAAAATTCATCAAACATAGAACTGGTTCTGACTTATTTCCTTGGTCTTAAAAGAGAACAACAAGGACCTGAGTCTCCTCCCTGTCAATAACTCCCTGCTCAGCCAATCAGGGTAGAGACTGAGGACGGGAGGCTGAGGGTTCTCACCAGAGAGCCCGAAGGATGGCCCAGGTCACTGGTGGGGATCACTGCCCAAGCAATATTTCAGCCCCACATTTTTGGCTGAACCTTCCACAGTGGGAGCTGCAGAGCACTCCCCCGCAACACACACACACACAAGCATACCTCCTGGTGTTGGGAGGGGAATAGGAAAAAGGAGAAAAGAAGCAAGAGAAGAAGAGAAAGGAGGGAGGGAGGGATGGAGGAAAAGGTGAAACAAAAAGGACAAACCCTTATGTCCCCACTGACTCTAAGGGACAAAATCCCAGGTGCGGAATAAAATTCTGCCTCCTTAAGCTCGTGTTTTCCATGCCTAGAATTCAACTCTCACCAGATGGATCAGACTGAACATGTTTCAAACCTCCAGGAGGCTCTTACCTTCTAAACAGGGATGGCTGTTTTCTAGTAAAATCACTACAAGAGAAGGAGAAAATTTGAAAGAGGTTCCTCCTGGCGCTCACGTCCGTGACCCCGAATACTCTCTCAGTCCTCAAAGAGAGACCTGGAGAAGGAGACTTGCTGAAGAAAAGCCACAGGGGTCTCTGAGGTTTCCCTGGCCCCTCGCCCCTCTCCTGCCTGGATGATGTCAGCATCTCTCTGTGAGGTCACCACCTCCCCACCAATAGTCTTTTACCAATAGTGTGAGGTCCTGCAAAAGGCCTTTGTGATGTCACTGCCACACCCCTCCCTTGCTGTGCCAATGTCCTGCCCCTGGCCAGACACTTTGGAGGTTTGAGCTACTCCTTGTGAATCATCACACTCAAGGAGCGTTCGTTCTAGGAAGCAAGTTGGCTAGACAGTAAAACATCAGACGCTGCTCCCAATGCTACACTCAGTTTTTCAGAAATGAGTCGATTTTATGGCCAGGAGAGACCATCAGAACATTTAATCATATAATCATAGAATATCAGGGTTCGAAGGGGTCTCAGGAGGTATCTAGTCCAATCCACTGCTCAAGGCAGGACCAATCCCCAACTAAATCTTCCCAGCCAGGGCTTTGTCAAGCCTGACCTTAAAAACCTCTAAGGAAGAAGATTCCACCACCTCCCTAGGTAACCCATTCCAGTGCTTCACCACCCTCCTTGTGAAAAAGTTTTTTCCTAATATTCCACCTAAACGTTCCTCGTTGCAACTTGAGACCATTACTCCTTGTTCTGTCATCAGGTACCATAAAGAACAGTCTAGATCCATCCTCTTTGGAATCCCCTTTCAGGTACTTGAAAGCAGCTATCAAATCCCCCCTCAGTCTTCTCTTCTGCAGACTAAACAAGCCCAGTTCCCTCAACCTGTCCTCATAAGTCATGTGCTCCAGACCCCTCATCATTTTTGTTGCCCTCTGCTGGACTCTTTCCAAGGTTTCCACATCCTTCGTGTAGTGTGGGGCCCAAAACTGGACACAGTACTCCAGACGGGGCTTCACCAATGTCGAATAGAGGGGAATGATCACATCCCTCGATCTGCTGGCAATGCCCCTACTTATACAACCCAAAATGCCGTTAGCCTTCTTGGCAACAAGGGCACACTGTTGACTCATAGCCAGCTTCTCGTCTACTGTAATCTCTAGGTCCTTTTCTGCAGAACCGCTTCCTAACCATTCGGTCCCTAGTCTGTAACAGCGAATGGGATTCTTCTGTCCTAAGTGCAGGATTCTGCACTTGTCCTCGTTGAATCTCATCAGGTTTCTTTTGCCCCAGTCCTCTAGTTTGTCTAGGTCCCTCTGTATCCTAACCCTACCCTCCAGCATATCTACCACTCCTCCCAGTTTAGTGTCATCTGCAAACTTGCTGAGGGTGCAGTCCACGCCATCCTCCAGATCATGAATGAAGATATTGAACAAAACAAGCCCAAGGACCGACCCTTGGGGCACTGCGCTTGAAACCGGCTGCCAACTAGACATGGAGCCGTTGATCACTACCCGTTGAGCCTGACGATCTAGCCAGCTTTCTATCCATCTTACAGTCCATTCATCCAGCCCATACTTCTTTAAGTTGCTGGCAAGAATACTATGGCAGACCGTATCAAAAGCTATTCTAAAGTCAAGGAATAACACATCCACCACTTTCCCCTCATCCACAGAGTCAGTTATCTCCTCATAGAAGGCAATTAGGTTAGTCAGGCATGACTTGCCCTTGGTGAATCCATGCTGACTGTTGCTGATCACTTTCCTCTCCTCTAAGTGCTTCAGAAGTGATTCCTTGAGGACCTGCTCCATGATTTTTCCAGGGACTGAGGTGAGACTGACTGGCCTGTAGTTCCCCGGATCCTCTTTCTTCCCTTTTTTAAAGATGGGCACTATAGTAGCCTTTTTCCAGTCATCCGGGACCTCCCCCGATCGCCATGAGTTTTCAAAGATAATGGCCAATGGCTCTGCAATCACACCCGCCAACTCCTTTAGCACCCTCGGATGCAGCACATCCAGCCCCATGGATATGTGCTTGTCTCCAGTTTTTCTAAATAGTCCCGAACCACGTCTTTCTCCATAGAGGGCTGGTCACCTTCTCCCCATGCTGTGCTGCCCAGTGCAGCAGTCTGGGAGCTGATCTTGTTTGTGAAGACAGAGGCAAAAAAATCATTGAGTACATTAGCTTTTTCCATATCCTCTGTCCACTAAGTTACCTCCCTCATTCAGTAAGGGGCCCACACTTTCCTTGACTTTCTTCATGTTATTAACATACCTGAAGAAACCCTTCTTGTTACTCTTAACATCTCTTGCTAGCTGCAACTCCAAGTGTGATTTGGCCTTCCTGATTTCACTCCTGGATGCCTGAGCAATATTTTTATACTCCTCCCTGGTCATTTGTCCAATCTTCCACTTCTTGGAAGCTTCTTTTTTGCGTTTAAGATCAGCAAGGATTTCACTGTTAAGCCAAGCTGGTCGCCTGCCATATATACTATTCTTTCTACACATTGGGATAGTTTTTTCCTGCAACCTCAGTAAGGATTCTTTAATCCTTTAGAGGATTGGAACTGATTTCAGTGGAGTCACATGTTTGCTAGGTTTTTATGCATTTGCACAGGAAAATATTGTGTTTTCATTCATTTCAGAGATCCCTATTCAGTGGAACTCCTCAGCATAATGGAAATGCAATTATTTTTGTCAAAGGAAGAGGTTTTTAAGGGGACAATGGGATTTGAACCAAGGATCCTTTGATTTGCAATCAAATACTCTACTCCTGAGTTAGAATCCCATGGCTACTGTAGAGGTAAATCTGTGATCTTAAAGATTTTGAAGGACAGGCTCTGCCTCAGAGATCTCCTGTTCTCTTCCCAGACCACAGTGCTTTTAAAAATGGGGTTTGATTAAACTTATAGATACATGGAGACACCACAGCTTGCACACCCACCCACATAGCTTCCCCCAGTGACGTAGCTACCACCTCTCGGGGAGATAGATTAACTGCACGGACAGGACAGCTCTCTCCCCTCTGCTTAGAGCATCTTCATTCTTTATGAATAGGTAGGAAAGAACCTCCTGAATGGACAGTAACCAATTGATCAAATATTGCTGAGTCTGCATTCAATATGGGTAACTGGTCGTATTGGGCTGGGTGAGTAGGAGCATTGCCAGCAGATCAAGGGAAGTGATTATTCCCCTCTATTCGGCACTGGTGAGGCCATATCTGGAGCATTGCGTCCAGTTTACGCCCCTCCACTACAGAAACAAATTGGAGAGAGTCTAGGGGAGGGCAACAAAAATGATTAGGGGGCAGGGGACTTATGAGAAGAGGCTATAGGCAGGGCCACCCAGAGTGGGGGCAAGTGGGGCAATTTGCCGCAGGGCCCCCATGAGAATATAGTATTCTAGAGTATTGCAACATTTTTTTATGGAAGGGGCCTCCAAAATTGTTTTGCCCCAGGCCTCCTGAATCCTCTGGGTGGCCCTGCCCACTCCACCTCACTGACTCATTCTCCTCCCTCTGAGGCCCCACTTGTGCTCTGCCCTCACTCCCATTTGGCCATTTCCCACCCCTGCTCTTCCTCTTTGGCTGAGGCCTGCTGGTCCACCTTTTGCTTGCTCCTCTCCTCCCCGAAGGCCTCCTTGTACCTCTCCACCCCATACCCCAAGGTCTGCCTGCTGCCCCCACCTCTCTACCCTTCCCCTGAGACTCACCCTGCCCAAACCTCTCTGCCCCTCCACTGAGACTCGCCCTGCCCACCTCTTTCCTCAGTCATCTCTTGTTATTCCTTGAAACATCAAGGATGGAATAAAAAGCCGAGTTTACTCCAGGGTGAGGAAAGAAAGGAGCCACCAACCCCCTGGCAAAGCTCAGTGCCCCAGAGAAAACCTGCCCCCTGCTATTGCAATCCCTGATGTGCTGGGGATAGGATGGTAAAGGAACTGTCTGAATGATCAAGGCAGGAAATGGACAACAATCTACAGGAACGTCATTGACCACAAACACACTCTCCTCATGCTCCAGCCAGAAGGGAAATGAGCAGGAATTCTTGCAGTTCATCCATGGACACACTTACACAATGGCACAGCAGTGTGTGTGTTGTGGAACCTGGTCTGAGGGAACAACTGGAATTGATCACTCAATGAGAACAGAACTAGAGTGTAGTGAGCAACACATTTTAAGCAAGTAGTTGTGGCTGGGTGGTTGAGGCGATGGGTTAGAAATCCATTGGGGTCTTCCTGCACAGGTTCAAATCCTGCCAACTACAGAGGAAGTTGTGGTCCTTTGGTTTTGAGGGAGCTGGGTCTTGTCTCACTCTCAAGCTGTGTCTACACTGTTGGGTAATGTGGCTTTAAAGTGTTTTAATAAAACAGATGTTGCATGTCCACACTATGCCCCTTGTGTTACCAGAGCACATCCATGCTAGACTCTAGGATGGCCACAGAGAGCAGGGCACTGTGGGTAGCTGTGCAACTGGCTGCAGGTGCTTTGGGAAGGGTTTGCAATGCCTCACAGGCGGTTACAACATCATATGATGCAGGTTTCTCTATCCCATTGTTCCATGGGAATCCTACTAGATTGCCAGCTGCTTTTCAACTGCAATGTGCCTGGTGGGATAGAGAGTGTGTTTGGGTGTGTGTGCGTTAGAGAAGAGTGTGTGGGCACACTGTCTCTAAATTCAGACAGCTGCTGCAAGCAACCAGTCCTGAGGCATGGGGAGGGGGACAGCCCCAACATCAGCCCCTGCTTCCCTCACTGGCTCAGCTTGGCACAGCAGCCTCTGTCACACGCACACACTGCTGCCTGCTTAGCTCTGTGTCAGGGGTGCTGTAACAGGGGGGTTAGAGGGCCATGGCCCCACCACTCTTTACCAGCTCTTAGGACAAATGATGGATTGGGGGAAAGGGTGGAGTCTTGGGGGGAAGAGGTGTTCTGTGGGTGTGTCCTCAGGGGGAGAGGTGGTGTGAGTGTGGGTCCTTGGGGAAGGGGTATCAAGGGAGTGCCACAGTTCAGACAACAGTGCCCCCCAGTGTAAGGAAGCTCCCGCCGCCCCTGCTCTGTGTTCATAGCGCGGGAGAGAGCAGCCTTCCACTGCAGTGATTTGCTCCCCGGGGCTCCGGCAGGGGGGCTCAGGCAGCGATTTAAAGGGCCCGGGGCTCTGGCCTCTGCAGGGAGCCCTGGGCCCCTTAGATCACCAGCTTGGGAAGCCGGGCCGGGCTGGCACAGCATACCCACTCTTGCCAGTACCTGACACTGTAAAGTACCGGCTTTTTGTTAGTAATATATGAAATTGGGGGCTAATCCTGAAAAGCTTCTTTGATGTAACTTACCCCCCTTGGCCTAAAATGTCCTGATGTAAAACCTGACTCCAAAGGATAGGGTGGGGGAATGTGTGTGAGAAATAGAGTAGAGGAGAAAACTGACCCAGTGTTGATTTGAATGATTTGTTTTTCAAAAGTAACTTATTTTGATTGGCTTCCAAGTCAATTTCTGTGTAGGTGTGTTAGCAAAAAGAAGGTCAGAGAAAGTGTGGGCCCCTTACTGAATGGGGCAGGCAACCTAGTGACAGATGATGTGGATAAAGCTGAAGTGCTCAATGCTTTTTTTGCTCGGTCTTCACAGACACTGGCAGCACAGTAGGGGGAGGAGGTGAGCAGCCCTCGGTGGTGAAAGAACAGATTAACGACTGTTTAGAAGAGTGGACATGACCAAGTTCTTGGTTCCAGATCTAATGCATCTGAGGGTCCGGAGGGAGTTGGCAGATGTGATTGCAGAGCCGTTGGTCATTATCTTTGAAAACTCGTGGTGATTGGGGGAGGTCTCAGATGGTTGGAAAAAGGCAAATCTAGTGCCTATATGTCTGCACTGCAATTTTAGTCTTGCAGCCCAAGCCCCATAAGTCTGAGTCAGCTGACCTGGGCTTTGAGACAGGTGCCCTGGGTGTGTTAATCACAGTATAGACATAACATTAGGCTGACTCCCTGCTATCCCCACCAGGGCCTGACAACCTTTGCATGTGTTTGGATTCTGCAAAGCAGAGAAGCAGGTGATGTTTTCCTTGCAAGCTGTGTGTGTGTGAATCTTTCGCCAGGTCTGCACTACAAAGTTATTTTAGCATCATTGTATTGCTCAGTTGTGTAAAAAACACACAACGCTCCCTCGGTCACCAGCTTTTGGCTGGGAAACACACTGCAATGCCACATCTGCCCACAAAACTGCCCTGTTTTGGTGACAAAATAAAACCACCTCGACGAGAGGCCTAGAGCTTTTTGCAGCAAACTTAAAGCGACAAATTGTCAGTGTAAATGCTGCTGTTCATTATATCACCATAACTGGACTCCTCCAGTATCCCACAATGCCCGCCATGACCTCGCCTGCCCTGCATTCCTGCTACAGAGGCTGGGCCCCTCCCCTTTCATAGCTCCAGAACGTTCCGACAGCTGAGCTGCTATTTATGCCGGGGTCAGTTTGCTATAACTGCATTGCTTGGGGGAGTGTAAAGTTTTTATACATCTAAGTAATGTAGTTACACCAACCTAATTTTGTAGCATAGACCTGTCCAAATAATCACTCACACACCTTCGGAGTAAACCTTCCCCTGCTCCTCTGCTTTACAGAATCCAAACACGAGCAAAGCTTGTCAGGGCTCAGTGGGAATTGGCAGAGTTGGGTGTGGGCAGACACAATGCTTTAAGTAACAGCAGGCACCATGGCTTAGCTGGTTACAGCACCTGCTTTGTAAACAGGAAATCCTGGGTTCAACTCCTAGTGGTGCTTAGTTGAGTGGCTTCTGGGGCACCTGCTGTTTGCAACTGTCAGAAAACAAGGTTCAGAACTAGATGGACCCTTGGTCTCGCCCAGTGTGGTTTTTCTTATGTTTTAAGTTACACTCACAGGCACTGCTAACAGAGTTACTGAAAGTTTGGGTGTTAAGAGTTGGTAGGTCAGTGGTCCAGTCCCCTTAATGCAGTTTTACCATTTCCACTTGCTAACCTCCCTCCCGACCTGGGCTCCTAGAGCAGGGGACTGAGCCTGAGCGGAGACACGGACACTGCAACTTTACAGCCCAAGCCGCATGACCCTGATTAATGTGACCCAGGCCAGCCGTGGTGTTTCATTGCACTGGAGACGTAGCCTAATGTTATGTCAACACTGCGATTAACACACCCAGGGCACCTGTCTCAAAGCCCGGCCAGCTGACTCAGCTTGATGGGGCTTCAGCTGCAAGTCTATAAAATTACAGTGCAGACAGATGGGCTTGGGCCCAACCTCTGAGACCCCAGGAGGGGTGAGGGTTTCTGAACCCAGGCTTCAGTGTGAACACAAATATCTGCACCACAGTTTTTAGCCCCTCAGCTTTAGCTCCATGGGCCCAAGTCAGATGACCCAGGACGGCCATGCTGCCATCTTTATCTTAGGAGAGATGGACTCTAAGGGTACGTCTCCATTGCAATGTCAGCCCAGGTGTGGCATGCTGTGCTCAAAGCAGCACCTGGAAGCCCCATATTCATCACTCTCATATAATGATGATACGGTTTGTACAAAGTCTGCCTGGTGAGGTATCATTTCAAAAGTCTTGATCTGTTGAACATTAATATTGTGTTGGACTGTGTGTGTAGCATTGGTTGCGAAATTATGAAGTTTGCTGTGTGTGTGTTACTGAGATATGGTGTGAGGTTGGGAAATGCCCACCACCAGCCTTTCAGGTGTGACAATGGACTATTTCTAAAAGGACTCTTGGCTACTACAAGCTCACCTCTACTATGTATCTGAACCTCAAGAATTGAATTCAAGTCTGTATGTGTATTGATCTTTTAACCAACACTCTCTCTCTTTTCTTTTCTAATACATTTTAGCTTACTTAATAAGAATTGGCTATAGCATGTATTTTAGGTAAGATCTAAGTTATAATTGAACCTGCGTATGTAGCTGATCCTTTGGGATCGGAAGAACCTTTTTTTTTATATGTTGAAGTAAGATTTTTAGGAATCATCATCATATCTGACAAGTGTGTCTGGATGGAGGCCTGAGGCTGGGTACTTTAAGGGAACTGTGTGGTTTAAACTTCTAAGAAACCAGTGAGGTACTACAGAAGCTGTTTTGTGTTGGCTTGGTAAATCTAAGTATTGAAATCACCACCAGCATTTGGGATTTGTCTGCCCTGTTTTGTTTGCAGTTCACTCTGATTAAGTGACCTCAGCTGGCTCCCACAGGGAGCACCGTCACACCTACATCCAGGCTGTAGGGGTCCTAGGGATCTTAGGGGCCCTGAGGTGCACAGATAACTACGTCCAGGCTGTAGGGGTCCCCGGGGGGCTTAGAGAGTTTTGGGGGGGGGACACAGATACCAATCTACAGAGTCTAGGGGTCCCAGGGGGATTTAGGGGGTTTGTGAGGGGCATAGATACCTACGTTCAGGCTGGAGGCATCCTGGGAGTCTTAGGGGATTTTTGGGGGCCCAAGATACCTATGTCCAGGCTGTAGGGGTACCAGGGGGTCTTAGGGGTTCGAGTGGGCACAGATACGTATGTCCAGGCTGTATCAGTCCCAGGGGCAATTAGAGGTTTTGTGAGGGGCACAGATATCTACACCCAGATTGTAGATGTCCCGGTGGAGGGTTAGGGGGGTTGTGGGGGTACAAATACCTACATCCAGGCTGTAGGGGTTCCTGGGGGGTTAGGGGGTTTCTGAGGGGCACATATACCTACGTGCACACTGGAGTATCCCGGGGGGCTTATGGAGTATATATGGGGCACAGATACTAATGTCCTGGCTGTATATGTCCCTGGGGGGTTTAGGGGGCTTGTGAGGGGTACAAATACCTAAGCTGAGGATGGAGGGGTCCCGGAGGGGCTTAGGGTCTGTCACGGAGTGTGGGGGAGTCCGGTCCTGCACCCCTCTTCCTGGGACACACAGTGACTCTCAGCCAGCCAGTAAAACAGAAGGTTTATTGGACAACAGGAGTGAAGTATACAGCAGAGCTTGGAGGCACAAGCAGGACCCCTCAATCGAGTCCTTCTGGGGGTTCAGGAAACTTAGCTCCCAGTTTGGGATTCCCTGAATTCCAACCACCCAGACCAAAACCGAAACTGAACTAACTTCCTCCAGCCGGCCCCTTCCTGTGTCCAGCTTCCCGGGCAAAGATGCTGACCCCCTCCCCCCTGCCTAGCTCAGGTTACAGGCTGAGCACACGTCCGGTCCTAAAGTCACCCCCTGCTCTCCCATCCCCCACACAGACAGTCCCTACTCCATCACAGTAATGCCCAGAGCATTTCCCGCATGGAGCAACAGTGACACCGTGTGGCCACACAGTGTAATGCACAGAGCATTTCCCTCACGGAGCAACAGTGACACCGTGTGGCCACGCTGGGTAATGCACATAGCATCACACCCATGTAGACGCTGTACAGATCCCTGGGGGGCTTAGAGGTCGTGGGGGGCACAGATAGCTACGTCTAGACTGGAGACATTCCGGTGGGGATTAGGCGCTTCATGAGGGACACAAATATCTACATCCGGGCTGGAGAGGTCCCTGGACGGCTTAGGGCATTGTGGTGAGCACAGACACATACGTCCAAGCTGTAGTGGTCCCTGGGGGTTTAGGGAGTTGGTGAGGGGCACAGAAACCTATGCATGGTCGGGAGGGATCCCTGGGGGACTTAATGGGTTGTGGTTGTGCACATACCTACGTCCTGGTTGGAGCGGGCCCTGGGGAGCTTAGGGGGTTTGTGTGTGGTACACATAGCTACAACCAGGCTGGTGGGGGCTCTATGGGTCTTAGGGGGCTTGTGGGAGGCAGAGATATGCATGTCCAGGCTGGAGAAGCCCTGGTGAGGGCTTAGGGGGTTCCTGGAGGTCACAAATATGTACGTCCAGGCTGGAGGGGTTCTGAGGGTATTTGGTGGTTGTGGGGGGGCAGAGATACCTATTTCGAGGCTGTAGGGGTCTTCGGGTTGCTTTGGGGCATTTTGGGGTACAGATACCTACGTCCATGCTGTAGGGGTCGCTAGGAGGATCAGTGGGTTCGTGACGGTGCACAGATACCTGCGTCCAGGCTATAGGGATCCTGGTGGGCCTTAGGGGTTTGTGGAGGGCACAGATACCTGCGTCTAGGCTGGAGGGGTTTAGGGGGTCTTAGGAAGGTTGTGGGGTCAGAGATACCTACGTCTAGGCTGGAGGGGTCTCGGGGGGGATTAGGTGTGTTAGGGCGAGCAGATACCGACGTCCCGATTGTAGGGGGCCCTGGGTAGCTTAGGCGCTTTGTAGGGGTCACAGATACAAACATCCATGCTGTAGGCGTCCTGAGGGTCTTTGTGTGGCTCTGGGATCACAGATACCTACCTACAAGGCTGGAGGGGTCCTGTGAGTCTTAGGGGGTTTGTGGGGCTTACAGATGCCTACATCTGGGCTTGTGGGTTCCCTGGGGGGATTAGAGGGTTGTGGGGTGCACAGATACCTATGTAAGCAGAAGCAGGATGAGCTCTACCCTGACATCTGGTGGTGAATTATGGCAAGTGTGGAAAAGAATTTTAGGGGCTGATCGTGTTTGCATAGGCACACCCACCCCCCATGACAAGGCCACGGCAGCCTGGGATGGCTGCTTTGGCAGCTGTGGTATCCCCAGTTTATTTGTTGTTGGGGCATGAGATGTGGAGTGTTGTCACCCTGATTGTGTGGATGAGGAACTGTGAAACTGCTTTGAGACAGGGGTTCTCACCATCAATTGAGTGGCACTCACTAGACAACGGAGTGGGCTCCTTGGGTAAGTCAGAAACATGAATTGCATTTTCTTTTCTTTTAACAGTTGAATAGTAGAACTGATTTTTGATTATTTTAACAATTGAAGTTCTAGGTTCTTGAGCTGAAATCACTAAAGAACTGTGTTAGCCAGTGGGGGAGTCTGAACTTATATTGCAGAGCAGAGCAGCTGACAAAGAGGAGCAGTTTGTGAGATGGTTGGAGTGGCCCATAGTGTGAGGTGAGCTGAGCAGTTTTTTAAGACAGCTAAGGCAGATCACAGGTCGGCTGGTGGAGCAGAGCAGCTGGTGGACCGAGCTGAGCAGTTCGTGGGGAAGGCGGAAGCAGAGTCCCACAGAGATGCAGGGCAGTCGGCAGTGGAACATTAAGGTACCCCTTTCTACTCAGGCTGGCAGGGGGAAAAACCCTGCAGATAGACTCTTGAATTCTGGGGTTGCAGGACTGTGGGTGATTTTGGGGTTGCTGGACTCTTGAAACATTTGAGGTATCGGACTTTGAAGTCTTGGGGTTATTTGGGGATTGCTGGACTCAAGAGCCGAGGGAAAAGGACACGGCCTAATTGAGGTGTTTTCCCAATTTAATGCTATGTTGTTTATCTCACGTTATTAAACATTTTCTGCTACCCCAGACTCTGTGCTTGTGAGAGGGGAAGTATTGCCTCTTTGAGGCACCTAGGGGTGTGTATGTAAATTTTCCCCATGTCATTGGGTGAGGGCTCGAGCTGGTTTGCATTACGTTGTAGAGAAGGGACCCCTATGTATTGAACCCAGTCCTTGCTGCTATCAATTCAGCCTGTCAGAAGGGTTCCACCTACATCCAGGCTGAAGGGGTCCCTGGGAGGCTTAGGGGGTTCGTGGGGGGCACAGATATTTAGGTCACGGAGTGTGGGGGAATCCGGCCCTGCACCCCTCTTCCTGGGACACACAGTGACTCAGCCAGCCAGTAAAACAGAAGGTTTTTTTGGCCAACAGGAGAGAAGGATACAGCAGAGCTTTTGGGCACAACCAGGACCCCTCAATCGAGTCCTTTTCGGGGTTCAGGAACCTTAGTTCCCAGTTTGGGATTCCCTGAATTCCAACAACCCAGCTCCAAACCAAAACTGAACTAACTCCCTCCAGCCGGCCCCTTCCTCTGTCCAGCTTCCCAGGCAAAGGTGCTGACCCCTCCCCGCTGTCTAGCTCGACTTACAGGCTTAGGTCCTGTCCCTCACCTAAAGTCACCCCCTGCTCTCCCATCCCCCACACAGAGAGTCCCTACTCCATCACAGTAATGCTCAGAGCATTTCCTGCATGGAGCAACAGTTACACCATGTGGCCACTCAAGGTAATGCACAGAGCATTTGTATCATGGAGCAACAGTGACACCGTGTGGCCATGCAGGGTAATGCACAGAGCATTTCTCTCATAGAGCAACAGTGACACCCTCTGGCCACCCAGGGTAATGCCCAGAGCATTTCCCGGATAGAGCAAGAGTGACACCCTCTGGCCACTCAGGGTAATGCACAGAGCATCACACCTACGTAGAGGCTGTAGAGATCTCTGGGGGGCTTAGGGGTCATGGGAGGTACAGATAGCTACGTCCAGGCTGGAGGCATTCCGGGGGGTTTAAGGGGGTTCGTAGAGTCACAGATACCTACATCCAGGATGGTCGGGACCCTGGGGGAGTTAGGGGGGTTGTGGGGGACATAGGTACTTGCATCCAGGCTGCGGAGGTCCTGGTGGGGATTAGGGTCTTCGTGGAGGACCCCAATACCTACGTCCGGGCTGGAGGGGTCCCTGGATGGCTTTGGGGTTTGTGGTGAGCACAGTGATCCGTGGGGGTTTAGGGACTTGGTGAGGGGCACAGATACCTATGTATGTCCTGGAGGAGTCCCTGGGGGGGCTTGGTATTGTAGGAGAAACAGATACCTACGTCAAGACTATAGGGATTCTGGGGGGGCTTAGGGAATTGAGGGGGCACAGATACCTACATCCAGGCTGGAGAGGTTCTGGGGAGGATTAGGGGGGTGTGCGGATGGCTGAGATACCTATCTCCAAGATCTAGGGGTCCCTGGGGGGCTTAGGGTTTTTTTGGGAGGCATAGATATCTATGTCCAGGTTGGAGTGGTTCCTGGGGGGTTTAGGGGGTTCCTGGGGGGCACAGATACCTAGGTCCATGCTGTAGGGGTTCCTGGGGTGGATTAGGGGTTTTCTGAGGGGCACAGATACATACATCTAGGCTGTAGGGGTCCCTGGAAGGTTTAGGGGGTTTGTGGGGGGCTGAGATACCTACGTCCAGGCAACTGGGCTTCCAGGGGGAATTAGTGTGTTGGGGGGCACAGATACCTAGGTCCAGGCTGGAGGGTTCCCAGGGTGGGGGGCTTAGGCAGTTTGTGAGGGGCACAGATACCTGCATCCATGCTGGAGTGTCCCTGGTGGGCTTAGCGGGTTCTTGGGGGGCACAGATACCTAAGTCCAGGCTAGAGGGGTACAGGGGAGGTTTATTGGGTTCGGGGGCACAGATACTTATCTCTAGGCTGTAGGTGTCCCTGGTGGGCTTAAGGGGTTTTGGGGGGCCCCAGGTACCTAAGTCCATGCTGTAGGCGTCCCTACAGATGCTTATGGGTTATTGGGGTGCACAGATACTTATGTCAAGGCTGGAGGGGTCCCGGGGGGGGTTGGGGTTTCGTGGGGGGCACAGATACGAACCTCCAGGCTGTAGGAGTCCCAGGGGGGCTGTGGGGATACAGATGCCTACATCTAGGCTGGAGGGGTCCTGGAGGGTATAGGGGGTTTGTGGGGGGGCACAGATACCTAGGTCCAGGCTGTAGGGTTTCCCGTCGGGATTAGGGGGTGTAATAACCTTAGTCCCAGATTTGGACCTTAGCGTCCAAAATATGGGGGTTAGCATGAAAACCTCCAAGCTTAGTTACCAGCTTGGATCTGGTACCTGCTGCCACCACGCAAAAAATTAGAGTGTTTTGGGGCACTCTGGTCCCTCTGAAAAACCTTCCCTGGGGACCCCAAGACCCAAATCCCTTGAGTCTCACAACAAAGGGAAATAATCCTTTTTCCCTTCCCCCCTCCAGGTGCTCCTGGAGAGATACACAGACACAAGCTCTGTGAATCCAAACAGAGTGAATCTCCCTCTCTGTTCCCAATCCTGGAAACAAAAAGTACTTTCCTATTCCCCCAGAGGGAATGCAAAGTCAGGCTAGCAATCCAACACACAAATCTCCCCTTGATTTCTTCCTCCCACCAATTCCCTGGTGAGTACAGACTCAATTTCCCTGAAGTAAAGAAAAACTCCAACAGGTCTTAAAAGAAAGCTTTATATAAAAAGAAAGAAAAATAAGTACACATGTTCTCTCTGTATTAGATGATACAACACAGGGTCAATTGCTTAAAAGAATATTGAATAAACAGCCTTATTCAAAAAGAATACAAATCAAAGCACTCCAGCACTTATATTCATGCAAATACCAAAGAAAAGAAACCATAGAACTTACTATCTGATCTCTTTGTCCTTACACTTAGAAACAGAAGACTAGAAAGTAGAACTACTTCTCCAAAGCTCAGAGCAAGCAGGCAGCCAGAAACAAAGACAAAGACACTCAATTCCCTCCACCCAAAGTTGAAAAAATCCGGTTTCCTGATTGGTCCTCTGGTCAGGTGCTTCAGGTGAAAGAGACATTAACCCTTAGCTATCTGTTTATGACACGCCCCCCAAATTGCAGACAGTGGGGAAGCTCACTGGCGGCGATTTCCTTCTAGAACTTGAAAATAAACAGATTAATACAACACATACACCTTTACATATACTCCTAAGTATATAACTAACAGACTTCTACATTTTAAGAACACTTTTTAACTACTGAATTCTGGGAAACTCTCACGGGAGAGTGCATCAGCAACTTTATTAGAAGCTCCTGTGATGTGTTGAATTTCAAAATCAAAATCTTGGAGAGCTAAACTCCAACGAAGAAGTTTCTTGTTGTTCCCCTTGGCAGTATGAAGCCACTTTAGTGCAGCATGGTCAGTTTGTAGTTGGAACCGCCGTCCCCAAACATATGGGCGTAGCTTTTCCAGGGCGTACACAATGGCATAGCATTCCTTTTCACTGACTGACCAGTGACTTTCCCTCTCAGACAGTTTCTTGCTGAGAAACACGACAGGATGGAAGTTGTGATCTGTTGCTTCCTGCATGAGCACTGCTCCTATACCACGCTCAGATGCATCGGTGGTTACTAGGAATGGCTTGTCAAAATCCGGGGCCCTGAGCACAGGGTCAGACATGAGCGTTGCCTTAAGTTGGGTAAAGGCCTTTTGACACTCATTAGTCCACTTAACTGCATTTGGCTGGGTCTTTTTGGTCAGGTCGGTCAGTGGGGCAGCGATTTGGCTGTAGTGGGGTACAAATCGCCTGTAGTATCCGGCCAAGCCTAAGAAGGATTGGACCTGCTTCTTGGACCGTGGGACAGGCCACTTTTGGATAGCATCCACCTTGGCCTGTAGGGGGTTTATGGTTCCTCGACCCACCTGGTGCCCCAGGTAAGTCACTCTGTTTTGGCCTATTTGACACTTTTTGGCCTTAACAGTCAGTCCTGCCTGCCTGATGTGCTCAAAGACCTTTTCCAGGTGTAGTAGGTGTTCGGGCCAGGAGTCTGAAAAAATGGCCACATCATCGAGGTAGGCAACGGCAAATTCTCCCAGTCCAGCTAGTAGACCATCTACCAGCCTCTGGAAGGTGGCGGGTGCATTTCGAAGGCCGAAAGGAAGGACATTGAATTCATACACCCCCGCATGGGTGACGAATGCTGACCTCTCCTTGGCAGGTTCATCTAGCGGTACTTGCCAGTACCCCTTGGTTAAGTCTATTGTAGAGATGAACTGGGCACGTCCCAACTTTTCCAATAGCTCATCGGTACGTGGCATTGGATAGTTGTCCGGACGAGTTACAGCATTTAGCTTACGGTAGTCCACGCAAAAGCGTATTTCCCCATCTGGTTTGGGTACCAGAACCACTGGAGATGCCCATGCACTGGTAGATGAGCGGATTATACCCATCTGTAGCATGTTTTGGATCTCCCGTTCTATAGCAGCTTGGGCATGAGGAGACACTGGGTAGGGTGGGGTTCTGATTGGGTGAGCATTACCTGTATCAATGGAGTGGTATGCCCGTTCAGTCCGTCCTGTGGTGGCTGAGAACAATGGGGCGAAGCTAGTGCACAGCTCCTTAATTTGTTGCCGCTGCAGACGTTCCAGGGTGGTTGAGAGGTTCACCTCTTCCACGCCACCGTCTTTTTTTCCGTCGTAGTAGACACCGTCAGGCCACTCAGCATCATCTCCCTGGACTGTAAACTGACAAACCTGTAAGTCTCTGGAATAGAAAGGCTTGAGAGAATTAACATGGTACACTTTAGGCTTTAGTGAGGAATTGGGAAATGCTATGAGGTAGTTTACAGCTCCCAGGCGCTCTTGGACCGTGAATGGCCCTTCCCATGATGCTTCCATCTTATGGGCCTGTTGCGCCTTCAAGACCATAACCTGGTCTCCTACCTTGAAAGAACGTTCTCTGGCATGTCTGTCATACCAGGCCTTTTGCTCTTCCTGAGCATCCTTTAGATTCTCTCTAGCAAGGGCTAAAGAGTGTCGGAGGGTGCTTTGCAGATTGCTTACAAAGTCCAGAATGTTAGTTCCTGGAGAAGGCGTAAACCCCTCCCATTGCTGCTTCACCAACTGTAATGGCCCCTTAACCTCGTGACCATACACAAGTTCAAATGGTGAAAACCCTAAACTGGGATGTGGTACAGCCCTGTAGGCAAACAGCAACTGCTGCAACACTAGGTCCCAATTATTGGAGAATTCGTTGATGAATTTTCGTATCATGGCCCCCAAAGTTCCATTGAACCTTTCCACCAGGCCATTGGTTTGATGGTGGTACGGGGTGGCAACCAAGTGATTCACCCCATGAGTTTCCCACAGTTTTTCCATGGTCCCTGCCAGGAAATTAGACCCTGAATCTGTAAGGATGTCAGAGGGCCAACCTACCCTGGCAAAGATGTCTGTTAGGGCCAGGCACACAGTTTTAGCCCGGGTGTTGCCTAGAGCTACTGCTTCTGGCCATCGGGTAGCAAAGTCCACTAAAGTCAGTACGTACTGCTTTCCTCTGGGTGTCTTTTTAGGGAAAGGGCCCAGAATATCCACAGCTACTCGCTGAAATGGGACCTCAATTATGGGGAGTGGCTGGAGAGGGGCCTTGACCTGGTCTTGAGGCTTTCCCACTCTTTGGCATACCTCACAAGACCGGACATACTTGGCAACGTCCTTGCCCATCCCCTCCCAGTGGAAGGACTTCCCCAACCGGTCCTTGGTTCTGTTCACCCCAGCATGGCCACTGGCATGATCATGGGCTAAGCTTAAGAGCTTCCCCCGGTACTTAGTTGGAACCACCAACTGTTTTTGCGGCTGCCATTCTTCCCGGTGTCCACCAGAAAGAATTTCCTTGTATAAAAGTCCTTGGTCTATAACAAACCGGGATCGATTAGAAGAGCTGAGAGGCGGTGGGGTGCTCCGTGCCGCCGCCCAAGCTTTCTGAAGGCTGTCATCCGCTTCCTGCTCAGTCTGGAACTGTTCCCTTGAGGCTGGGGTCACCAGTTCTTCCTCAGACTGTGGACTTGGGCTTGGTCCCTCTGGAAGCGATGTAGGTGATGGGGTTGTTTCCGTTGCTGGTGAACCGCTCTCCGCTGGTGCACCTGAGGGTATTTCAGGCTCTGGCTGAGCCTTTTGGGTATGGCTGTCTTTTGCTTCTGCCAGTTCTGGCTCGCTGGCGCCCTCTGGCGTTGAGGTTGAAGATGTGGTTGCACTTGCTGGTGCTGGTTGCTGTTCCAGTTCCGGGCCTGGGACTGGAGATGCTGTGGCTGTTTCAGTGGTAGGCATGGAATCCGGGTCCACTACCTCTGTCTGGGTCTCTGGTAACACAGACGGGGCCTCTGTGGACGGTTCAGGAACAGGAATGGGTCTGGAAGCTTGCCTGGTTTGGCTACGAGTAACCATTCCCACTCTCTTGGCCCGCCTCACCTGGTTGGCCAAGTCTTCCCCCAGTAGCATGGGGATAGGATAATTGTCATAGACTGCAAAAGTCCAAATTCCTGACCAGCCTTTGTACTGGACAGGCAGTTGAGCTGTAGGCAAGTCTACAGCTTGTGACATGAAGGGGTAAATTGTAACTTTGGCCTTTGGGTTGATGAATTTGGGGTCAACGAAGGATTGGTGGATAGCTGACACTTGTGCCCCCGTGTCTCTCCACGCAGTAACCTTCTTTCCGCCCACTCTCAAATTTTCCCTTCGCTCCAAGGGTATTTGAGAGGCATCCGGGCCTGGGGATCTTTGGTGTGATGGTGGTGTAATGAATTGCACTCGCATGGTGTTCTTGGGACACTTGGCCTTGATATGTCCCAGTTCATTACACTTAAAGCATCTTCCATCTGATGGGTCACTGGGCCGAGGTGAGTTACTGGAGACTGGTGAGGTTGAAGGGTAGGGTATCTGTGGCTTTACTTGGGTGGTATGTGGGGTCTTTGGCTGTCCTCGGTTGTAGGGTTTATGGTCTGTGTGCCCCCTGGGGTAATCGTTCCCCTTGACAGTAGCTTTCTTGCTTTCTGCCAGTTCCATCCATTTGGCTCCAATCTCCCCCGCCTCAGCGATATTCTTGGGGTTTCCATCTTGTATGTACCGTGTGATGTCTTCAGGAACACCATCCAAGAACTGCTCCATTTGTATGAGGAGGTTCAGTTCTTCCAAGGTTTGAATGTTGTTTCCTGTTATCCAGGCCTCATAGTTTTTTGCAATGTAGTAGGCGTGTTTGGGAAATGACACCTCTGGTTTCCACTTTTGGGTTCTGAAGCGCCGACGGGCATGATCTGGGGTTATCCCCATCCTGTATCTGGCCTTGGTTAGAAAAAGTTTATAGTCATTCATTTGGTGCTTAGGCATTTCAGCTGCCACCTCTGCTAAAGGTCCACTGAGCTGTGACCTCAATTCTACCATGTACTGGTCTTCGGGAATGCTGTACCCAAGACAGGCTCTTTCAAAATTTTCCAAGAAGGCCTCGGTGTCATCACCTGCCTTGTAGGTGGGAAATTTTCTGTGCTGTGGAGCAATATTTGGTGCCGGGTTGTTAGGGTTGGCTGGCACAGGCAGCCCAGCTTTTGCCAACTCCAGTTCATGTTTTCTCTGTTTTTCCTTCTCTTCATTCTCTCTTTGTTGTTTTTCCATTTCTCGGTGGTGGGCCGACTCTTCTTCTGCTTGTTTCCTTCGGTAGGCCACCTCTTCTTCTTCTTGCTTCCTTCTGTGGGCCACCTCTTCTTCTTCTAGTTTTCTTTTGTGTGCTGCCTCCTTGGCTGCCTCTTTGGCTGCCTGTTCTCTTTGGTAGGCTGCCTGTTCTCTTTGGTAGGCTGCCTCTTTGATCTGTTCTTCTCTTTCTTTCATCTCCATCTCTTTTTGTTTTATTTCCAGTTGTCGCCTGTGTTCAGCTTCTCTGACTTGCTCTTGGGCCTCAATTTTTGCCTTAGAAGTCATGATTCCTGTTTTCTTGTGTTGGGGTGCCCTCCGGTGTTTATCTTCTGAACTGCAGGTTCTCTGTTGCCTCCTGAAGTCTGCCTAGCAACAGTGCTTTTTTCCTTTTCTCTCTCTAGCTAATCTTCAATGTCAAGTAAACCTGAAAAACCACTTTATTTGCATTCATATAGTGCTGGTATGACTCTCAATGGGAGTGCTATTGTGTGACAAAAGACTGTTAATAGTCCTTAACGACTTCTGCTTAACATGCAAGCCACAAACTGCCAGAGAGAGCAGAAAAAAAAAAATTTCTCTCTGGTTCCCTTTTAAAACCAAACTGTTTCTCTCTGCTAAAAAGCCCTTAGCAGAGAAAAGAAAAATATAATATTTCTACTGGCTTCTGGGTTCTGTCTATATCCCACCGCTGCCACCATGTAATAACCTTAGTCCCAGATTTGGACCTTAGCGTCCAAAATATGGGGGTTAGCATGAAAACCTCCAAGCTTAGTTACCAGCTTGGATCTGGTACCTGCTGCCACCACGCAAAAAATTAGAGTGTTTTGGGGCACTCTGGTCCCTCTGAAAAACCTTCCCTGGGGACCCCAAGACCCAAATCCCTTGAGTCTCACAACAAAGGGAAATAATCCTTTTTCCCTTCCCCCCTCCAGGTGCTCCTGGAGAGATACACAGACACAAGCTCTGTGAATCCAAACAGAGTGAATCTCCCTCTCTGTTCCCAAACCTGGAAACAAAAAGTACTTTCCTATTCCCCCAGAGGGAATGCAAAGTCAGGCTAGCAATCCAACACACAAATCTCCCCTTGATTTCTTCCTCCCACCAATTCCCTGGTGAGTACAGACTCAATTTCCCTGAAGTAAAGAAAAACTCCAACAGGTCTTAAAAGAAAGCTTTATATAAAAAGAAAGAAAAATAAGTACACATGTTCTCTCTGTATTAGATGATACAACACAGGGTCAATTGCTTAAAAGAATATTGAATAAACAGCCTTATTCAAAAAGAATACAAATCAAAGCACTCCAGCACTTATATTCATGCAAATACCAAAGAAAAGAAACCATAGAACTTACTATCTGATCTCTTTGTCCTTACACTTAGAAACAGAAGACTAGAAAGTAGAACTACTTCTCCAAAGCTCAGAGCAAGCAGGCAGCCAGAAACAAAGACAAAGACACTCAATTCCCTCCACCCAAAGTTGAAAAAATCCGGTTTCCTGATTGGTCCTCTGGTCAGGTGCTTCAGGTGAAAGAGACATTAACCCTTAGCTATCTGTTTATGACAGGGGGTTTATGGGGGGCATAGTTACCAACGTCCTGGCTGTAGATGTTCCTGGGGTGCATAGAGGGCCTGAGGTGGCACATAACCCTACATCCAGGCTGTCGGGGACCCGTGGGGGATTAGGGGATTCGTGGGGAGCTCAGATACCTTCGTCCAGGTTGGAGATGTCCTGGGAAGGATTAGGGAGTTTCTGGGGTGCACAAATACCTATCTCCAGGCTGTAGAGGTCCCTGTGGGCCTTACGGTTTCGTGGGGGGCAGAGATAACTATCTCCCACCTTTAGAGGTCGCTGGGGAGGCTTAGATGGTTTGTGGGGGGCCCAAATACCTACATCCAGGCTCGAGAGGTCCCTCGGGGGCTTATAGGGTTCGTGGGTGGCACAAATACCCATGTCCAGGCTAGAGGGGTGGCTGAGAGGCTTAGGGAGGTTGTGGAAGCACAGATACCTAACTTCAGGCTATAGAGGTCTCAGGGGTGCTTAGAGGTCAGGGCGGGCACAGATACCTATGTCCAGGCTGTAGGGGTCCTGAGGGGATTGGGGGTTGTGGGGGGTAGAAATACCTATGTACAAACTGGAGGGCTCCCTGGGGGTTTAGTGCATTTGTTGGGGTCACAGATACCTACGTCCAGGCTGTAGGGGTCCCGTGGGCACCTTAGGGGATTGTGGGGGGCACAAATAACTAACTTCAGGCTATAGGGGTCCCAGGGGTGCTTAGGAGGTGGGGGGGTGCAGATACCTATGTCCAGCCTGTAGGGGTCCCTTGGGGGGCTTAGGGGGTTGTGGAGGTAAAGATACCTACATCCTGGCTGAAGGAGTCCTCAGGGGGTTCGTGTGGGTCAGAGATACCTACGTCCAGGCTGTAGGGGTCTTGGAAGGCCTAGGGGGTTTCTGGAGGTCACAGATACCTCCGTGCAGACTAGACGGGTCCCAGGGGGATTAGGAGGTTTATGGGGTGCACAGATGACGTCTTCCAGGCTGTACAGGTCCCTGGGGGACTTAGGGGGTTGTGGGGGGCACAGATACCTATGTCAAGGCTGGAGGGGTCCCTGGAGGGCTTAGCGGTTCATGGGGGCACAGATACCTATGTCCAGCTGAGCTTTTCCCTGGGGGCAGCCTGCGCGCAGCTGCGATCAGCTGTTTGCTGGGCAATCTCCGCTCAGCTGCTCCCACCTCCCTGCTCCTGCGGGGTCTGAGTGAGTCCCCCCCCAAACAGCCTCAGGGGTCGGGGTGGGTGGGGGTGCGGGTCCAGCAGCAGCACAGCCCGCCCTGCTCCCTGGGGCTGCCCCTCACCTCTCGGGCTGATGGCTCTGCCATGGCCTCCGCGTGAATCGCTGCTCCCTGCCCGCCAGGCTCGGCTCCGGCCACAGCAGCATCGGGTGCCCCAGGGAGCCCGGCTAGGCTGGGGCTGGGGGCAGTGGTAGGTTGGGGGGAGGAGAAGCTCCAGATACTGGCAGGGGGCGAGGGGGAGAGGAGTCCAGCTGGAGTGAAGGAGAAGAAGCCCCGAACTGGGCCGGAGCCACGCTGGGGAGGGGGTGGGGGGAGGAGAAGCCCAGACCCCAGCAGGAGCTGCAGTGCGGGGAGGAAGGGGGAGAATCGCCAAGCTGGGGCAGGGGAGGAGAAGCCACCGCAGGGTTGGGAGGCGGGGGAGGGAGAAGCCCAGACCCCAGCAGGAGCTGCACTGGGGGGGATGAAGGGGGAGAGGAGCCACTCTGGGGCAGGGAGGAGAAGCCCTGGACCCTGGCAAAAGATGTGGGGCTGAAGTTCCCGTCTCGGGAGCTTTTTAACAGGTCTGCGCATTTCATCATTTTATTTCTGTCTTATGATTAAATTGAGTTCTTTGTGTAACCAGTTCTAAAATGCCTCACATCTCCTGGCTGCAGTAATTATCATTATTACTGTTATTACCGTATTGTACCGCTTCTCCTCCCCCTAACCTCCCACCCCGAACCCTGAGGCTGTTTGGGGGGGACTCACTCAGCCCCCGCAGGAGCAGGGAGGGGGGAGCAGCTGAGCGGAGACTGCCCAGCAAACAGCTGATCGCAGCTGCGAGCAGGCTGCCCCCAGGGAAAAGCTCAGCTGGACGTAGGTATCTGTGCCCCCATGAACTACTAAGCCCTCCAGGGACCCCTCCAGCCTTGACATAGGTATCTGTGCCCCTCACAACCCCCTAAGCCCCCCAGGGACCTGTACAGCCTGGAAGTTGTCATCTGTGCATCCCATAAACCTCCTAATCCCCCCAGGACCCGTCTAGTCTGCAGGGAGGTATCTGTGACCTCCAGAAACCCCCTAAGACTTCCAAGACCCCTACAGCCTGGACGTAGGTATCTCTGACCCACACGAACCCCCTGAGGACTCCTTCAGCCAGGATGTAGGTATCTTTACCCCCACAATCCCCTAAGCCTCCCAAGGGACCCCTACAGGCTGGACATAGCCCCCCCCACCTCCTAAAGCACCCCTGTGACCCCTATAGCCTGAAGTTAGCTATCTGTGCCCCCCACGATCCCCTAAGGCTCCCCGGGATCCCTACAGCCTGGACGTAGGTATCTGTGCTCGCCCCGACCTCTAAGCACCCCTGGGACCTCTATAGCCTGAAGTTAGGTATCTGTGCTCCCACAACCTCCCTAAGCCCCCCAGCCACCTCTCTAGTCTGGATGTAGGTATCTGTGCCACCTACGAACCCTATAAGCCCCCAGGGGACCTCTCGAGCCTGGATATAGGTATTTGGGCTCCCCACAAACCATCTAAGCCTCCCCAGCGACCCCTAAAGATGGGCGATAGTTATCTCTGCCCCCCACAAACCCGTAAGGCCCACAGGGACCCCTACAGCCTGGAGATAGGTATTTGTGCACCCCAGAAACTCCCTAATCCTTCCCAGGACATCTCCAACCTGGACGTAGGTATCTGAGCTCCCCACGAACCCCCTAATCCCCCACGGGACCCCGACAGCCTGGATGTAGGGTTATGTGCGACCACAGCCCCTCTATGCACCCCAGGAACATCTACAGCCAGGACGTTGGTATTTGTGCCCCCCATAAACCCCCTAATCCTCACGGGAATCCCTACAGCCTGGATATAGGTATCTGTGCCCCCCACGAACCCTCAAAGCCCCCCAGGGAACTTTACAGCCAGGACGTTGGTATCTGTGCCCCCCATAAATCTCCTAAGCCCTCCGGGACCCCTCCAGTCTGCACGTAGGTATCTGTGCCCCCCAGAAACCCCCTAATGCCCCAGGAACTCCTACAGCCTGGATGTAGGTATCTGTGACTCCAACAAACCTCCTAAACCACCCAGGACCCCTCCAGCTAGGAGTTAGGCATCTGTTCCCCCCTCTATCCTCAATCCCCTCGGGACCCCTAGACCCTGGACATAGGTATCTGTGTCCGCCCCGATCCCCTAAGCACCCCCATTACCCCTTTCGCCTGGACATAGGTATCTGTGCTCCCACAACCCCCCTAAATGCCCCAGCCACCACTTCAGCCTGCATGTACCTATCTGTGACCCCCACGAACCCCCTAAGCCCCAGGGATCCCTACAGCCTGGACACAGGTGTCTGAGCACCCCACGAACCCCCTAAGCTCCTCGGGACACATCCAGCCTGGATGTATCTGAGCCCCCAGTGAACCGCCTAATCTCCCTGGGACACCGACAGCCTGGACCTAGGTATCTGTGCCCCCCACAAACCCCCTATACCCCTCAGGACCCCTCCAGCCTACATGTAGGTATCTGTACCCCCACAAACTCCACCAGAGAGGTCCTTTGGGGCCATCTGTCTGTCCTTGGGCGTGGGGCTAGCAACTCCACCTCATAAAAAATTAACCTGCTACAGAAACGCCAACAATAGAGACAACAGAGACTTTTACCCTGGAAAAAGAAGAGTCTTCAATTCGAAGATGCATGACGCTGGGTGGTAAAAGCCATGAGGAAGCCACTAAGCCGATTACCCTTCTTGCAACCAGGAGGATTACCATAGGCACATGGAACGTGAGGCACCAGACAGGCACTGCGGTGGAACCCCCAAGGCAAGCGGAAAAGAGGCCGTCCAAGAAACACCTGGCGACGTGACCTTCAGGCTGATATTAAAAAAATGGGCTATACCTGAAACCAGTTAGAACGAATGGCCCAGGATAGAGGATTCTGGAGATCTGTTGTTGGCGGCCCATACCCCGATTGGGGTGATGGGCATGAGTGAGTACCCCCACTGCCCCCCGGGACTCCTACAGCCTGGACATAAGTATCTGTGCACCCCACGAAACCATAAGCACATGTAGGGACGCCTACAGCATGGACTTAGGTATCTGGGGCCCCCCAAACCCCCCTAAGCCCACCAGGGACCCCTACAGCCTAGAGATAAGTCTCTGTACCCCCCCGAATCCCATAAGACCTCCCTGGACCCCTCCAGCCTGGACTTAGGTATCTGTGCCCCCCACGAACCCACTAAGCCACCCAGGGACCCTCCAGCCTGGACGGAGGTATCTGTGCCCACCAGAAACCCCCTTAGCCCCCCAAGGACCCCTCCAGCCTGGATGCAGGTATCTGTGCCCCTCAGAAACTGCCTAAGCCCCCCCCCCGGGAAACCTCCAGCCAAGACCTAGGTATCTGTGCCCCCTCAACACACTAATTCCCCCTGGAAGCCCTATTGCCGGCACGTAGGTATCTCTCCCCCCCACAAACCCCCTAAGCCTCCCAGGAACCCCTACAGCCTAGACGTATGTATCTGTGCCCCCCAGAAAACCCCTAATCCACCCGGGGATCCCTACAGCATGAACCTAGGTATCTGTGCCTCCCAGAAACCCCCTAAACCCCACAGGAACCACTCCAACCTGCACATAGATATCTGTGCCTCCCAAAAAAAACCCTAAGCCCCTCAGGGACCCCTAAAGCCTGGAGATAGGTATCTCTGCCGTCCGCAAAAGCCCCTAATCCTCCCCGGAACCTCTCCATCCTGGACGTACATATCTGTGCCCCCACAAACCCCCTAAGCCCCCCGGGACCCCTGCAGCCTGGATGTAGGTATCTGTGCCCCCCTGACGCTCTAAGCCCCCCTCAGAATCCCTATAGCCTTGACGTAGGAATCCATGTCCCCTACAATACCACTAAGCTCCCCCAGGGACCCCTCCAAGACATACATAGGTATCTGTGCCCCTCACCAAGTCCCTAAACCACCAGGGACCACTGTGCTCACCACAACTTCCTAAGCCGTCCAGGGACCCCTCCAGCCCGGACGTAGGTATTGGTGTCCTCCATGAAGCCCCTAATCCCCACCAGGACCTCTACAGCCTGGACGCAAGTACCTATGCCCCCCACAACCCCCCTAAGTCCCCCAGGGTCTCGACCATACTGGACATAGGTATTTGTGACCCTACGAACCCCCTTAAGCCCCCCCGGAATGCCTCCAGCCTGGACGTAGCTATCTGTACCTCCCATGACCCCTAAGCCCCCCAGGGATCTCTACAGCCTCTACGTAGGTGTGATGCTCTGTGCATTACCCTGCATGGCCACATGGTGACACTGTTGCTCCATACGGGAAATGCTCTGTGCATTACCCCGCGTGGCCACATGGTGTCACTGTTGTTCCATATGGGAAATGCTCTGTGCATTACTGTGATGGAGTGGGGACTGTCTGTGTGGGGGATGGGAGAGCAGCGGGTGACTAGGTGAGGGACAGGACCTAAGCCTGTAACTCGAGCCAGGCAGGGTGGAGCGGGTCAGCATCTTTGCCCGGGAAGCTGGACACAGGAAGGGGCCGGCTGGAGGGAGTTAGTTCAGTTTTGGTTTGGAGCTGGGTTATTTGAATTCAGGGAATCCCAAACTGGGAACTAAGCTTCCTGAACCCCCAGAAGTACTCGATTGAGGGGTCCTGGTTGTGCCCAAAAGCTCTGCTGTATCCTTCGTTCCTGTTGGCCAAAAAAACCTTCTGTTTTACTGGCTGGCTGAGTCACTGTGTGTCCCAGGAAGAGGGGTGGACACACTCACCACACTCTGTGTCACCCCTTAAGCCCCACTGGGACACCTGCAGGCTGGACGTAGGTATCTGTGCCCCTCACCAAACCCCTGAGCCCCCCAGAGACCCCTACAGCATGGACCTAAATATCTGTGCCCCTCACGAGACCCCTAAGCCCCCCAGTGACCCCTATAGCCTAGACTTAGGTATCTGTGCCCCCCACAAACCCCCTAAGCCCCCCAGGGACCCCTACAGCCTGGATATAGGTTGAACCCTTCTGCCAGACTGAATTGATAGCAGTAAGGACTGGGTTCAATACATAGGAATCCCTTCCCTACAACGTAATGCAAGCCAGCTCGAGCCCCCACCCAGTGACCTGGGAAAATTTTACATACGCACCCCTAGGTGCCTCAAAGAGGGAATGCTTCCCCTCTCAAAAGCACAGAGTCTGGCTGTAGCAGAAAACATTTAATAATGTGAGATAAACAACATAGTATTAAATTGGAAAAACACCTCAACTAGGCCGTGTCCTTTTCCCTGGGCTCTTGAGTCCAGTAATCCCCAAATCACCCCCAAGACTCCAAAGTCCGATACCTCAAATGTTTCAAGAGTCCAGCAACCCTAAAATCACCCACAGTCCTACAGCCCCAGAGTTAAAGAGTCTATCTGCAGGGTTTTCCTCCACCAGCCTGGGTAGAAAGGGGCACCTTACATGGTCCACTGCTGACTGCCCTGCCTCTCTGTGGGATTCTACTTCCGCCTTTCCCACCAGCTGCTCTGCTTCGCCAGCCAACCTGTGATCTGCTGCAGCTATCCCAAAAAACAGCTTTGCTAACCTCACTCTATAGACTACTCCAACCATACCACAAACTGTTCTTCTCCATCAGCTGCTCTGCAATATAACTTCATACTCCCCCACTAGCTAGCACAGCTCTTCAGAGATTTCAGTTCAGGAACCTGGAACTTCAACCCTTAAGAGAATCAAAAACCAACTCTACTATTCAACTATTAAAAAAGAAAATAGTGCAATTGGTGTTTCTGGGTCACCCAAAGAGCCCACTCCCTTGTCTAGCAAGTGCCACTCAATTGACGGTGAGAATCACCGTCTCAAAGCAGTTTCACAGTTCCTCATACACAAAATCAGGGTGACAACACTCCACATCTCATGCCCCAACAACAAATAAACTGGGGATACCACAGCTGCCAAAGCAACCATCGCAGGCTGCCGTGGCCATGTCAGGCGGAGTGGGTGTGCCTATGCAAACATGATCAGCCCCTGAAATTCTTTTCCACACTTGCCAGAATTCACCACAAGATGTCAGGGTAGAGTTCATCCTGCTTCTGCTTACATAGGTTGTGCCCCCCACAACCATTAATCCCCCTGGGACCCATCTAGGCTGGATAAAGGTATCTGTGTTCCCCACAAACCTCTAAGCCCCCCAGGGAACCCACAAGCCCAGATGTAGGCATCTGTGTGCCCCACAAACCCCCTAAGACCCAGAGGACCCGTCCAGCCTGTAGGTAGGTATCTGTGACCCCCACAGCCCCACAAAGACCCTCGGGACCCCTACAGCATGGATGTTTGTATCTGTGACCTCCACAAACCGCCTAAACTACCCAGGGCCACCTACAATCGGGACATAGGTATCTGTTCCCCCCCCAACACAGCTAATCCCCCCCGGGACCCCTCCAGCGTAGGCGTAGGTAACTATGACCCCACGAATCCCCTAAGCCACGACGGGGCCCCTCCAGCACAGACATATTTATCTGTGCCCTCAAAACCCTCCTAAGACCCCCAAAACCCCTCCAGCCTAGAAGGAGGTATCTATGCCCCCCACAGATCCCCTAGGCCACGATGGGACCCCTCCAGCCTCGACATAGTTATCTGAGATCCCCACAACCCCCCTAAGCCCTCCGGAACCCCTCCAGCCTAGACGCAGGTATCTGTGCCCAACACGAACCCCCTAAGGCCCCCAGGACCCCTCTTGCATGGAAGAAGGTATCTGTGCCCCTCACAAACCCTTAAGCCCCCCCAGGTCCTGGTGAGAATATGTTTCAGGTTGGCAGGTTGCCTGTGGGTGAGGACTGGCCTGCCACCCAAGGCCTGTGAAAGTGTGGGATCATTGTCCAGGATGGGTTGTAGGTCCCTGATGATGCGTTGGAGATGTTTTAGCTGGGGACTGTATGTGATGGCCAGTGGAGTCCTGTTGGTTTCTTTCTTGGGTTTGTCTTGCAGTAGGAGGCTTCTGGGTACACGTCTGGCTCTGTTAATCTGTTTCCTTATTTCCTCTTGTGGGTATTGTAGTTTTGAGAATGCTTGGTGGAGATTTTGTAGGTGTTGGTCTCTGTCTGAGGGGTTAGAGCAGATGTGGTTGTACCTCAGTGCTTGGCTGCAGACAATGGATCGTGTGATATGCCCGGGATGGAAGCTGGAGGCATGAAGTTAGGCATGGCGGTCGGTAGGTTTTCAGTATAGGGTGGTGGTAATATGACCATCATTTATTTGCACCATGGTGTCTAGGAAGTGGACCTCCCGTATAGATTGGTCCAGGCTGAGGTTGATGGTGGGGTGGAAGCTGTTGAAATCATGGTGGAATTTTTCCAGAGACTCCTTCCCATGGGTCCAGATGATGAAGATGTCATCAATGTAGCGTAGGTAGAGAAGGGGCATGAGTGGACGAGAGCTGAGGAAGCGTTGTTACAGGTCGGCATAAAAATATTGGCATATTGTGGGGCCATGCGGATGCCAGTAGCTGTGCCACTGATCTGGAGATATATATTGTCATCAAATTTGAAATAGTTGTGTGTGAGGATAAAGGCACAGAGCTCTGCAGCCAGTTGTGCTGTGGCATCATCAGGGATACTGTTCCTGACAGCTTGTATTCCATCTATGTGTGGGATGTTCGTGTAGAGAGCCTCTACATCCATGGTGGCTAGGATGGTGTTTTCTGGAAGGTCACCAATGCGTTGTAGTTTCCTCAGGAAATCAGTGGTGTCACAGAGATAGCTGGGAGTGCTGGTGGCATAGGGTCTGAGTACAGAGTCCACATATCCAGACAGTTCTTCAGTGAGAGTGCCAATGCCTGAGATGATGGGGCATCCAGGATTTCCGGGTTTGTAGATCTTGGGTAGTAGATAGAATAACCCTGGTCGAGGCTCTAAGGGTATGTTGATTTGTTCCGGTGTTAGTGTAGGGAGTGTCCTGAGTAGATGGTGCAGTTTCTTAGTGTATTCCTCAGTGGGATCTGAGGGAAGTGGCCTGTAGAATTTGGTGTTGGAGAGTTGTCTGGCAGCCTCCTTTTGGTAATCAGACCCGTTCATGATGACAACAGCACCTCCTTTGTCAGCCTCTTTGATGATAATGTCTGGGTGGTTTCTGAGGCTGTGGATGGCATTGCGTTCTGCACGACTTAGGTTATGAGGCAAGCAATGTTGTTTTTCCACAATTTCTGCCTGTGCACGTTGGCGGAAGCATTCAACGTAGAGGTCCAGGCTGTCATTTTGACCCTCAAAAAAAGTCCATGTGGGTATTCACCCACGAAAGCTCATACTCCACAACGTCTGTTAGTCTATAAAATACCACAGGACTCTTTGCTGCTTTTACAGATCCAGACTAACACGGCTACTCCTCTGATACAATGTCACTGTTGCTCCATGCAGGAAATGCTCTGTGCATTACCCTGCGTAGCCACACGGTGTCACTGTTGCTCCGTGAGGGAAATGCTCCATGCATTACCCTGCATGGCCACACGGTGCCACTGTTGCTCCATGCGGGAAATGCTCTGGGCGTTACTGTGATGGAGTAGGGACTGTCTGTGTGGGAGATGGGAGAGCGGGTGGTGACTTTAGGACCGGACACGTGCTCAGCCTGTAACCTGAGCTAGGCAGGGGGGAGGGGGTCAGCACCTTTGCCCGGGAAGCTGGACACAGGAAGGGGCCGGCTGGAGGGAGGTGGGTTAGTTCAGCTTCGGTTTTGGTCTGGGTGGTTGGAATTCAGGGATTCCCAAACTGGGAACTAAGTTTCCTGAACCCCCAGAAGGACTCGATTGTGGGGTCCTGCTTGTGCCTCCAAACTCTGCTGTATCCTTCACTCTTGCTGTCCAATAAACCTTCTGTTTTACTGGCTGGCTGAGAGTCACTGTGAGTCCCAGGAAGAGGGGTGCAGGACCGGACTCCCCCACACTCCGTGACAGACCCTAAGCCCCTCCAGGGCCCTGCAGCCTGGACATAGGTATCTGTGCCCCCCACCAAACACCTAAGACCCCTGGAGACCCCTCCAGCCTGAAATTAGGTATCTGTGCCCCCCATAACTCCCCTAAGCCCCTCAGGGACCTATACAGCTAGGGCTTTGATATCTGTGCCCCATATAGACTCCAGAACCCCCTGGGACACTCCAGTGTGCATGTAGGTATAGATGCCCCTCAGAAACCCTCTAACCCCCCAGGAACCCCTACAGCCTGGACGTAGGTATTTGTACCCCCCAACCCCCCAACCCCCTCCGGGACATCTACAATCTGGACGTAGTTATCTGTGCCCCTCACGAAACCTCTAACCCCCCCCAGGACCGATACAGCCTGGACATAACGTATCTGTGCCCACCCGAACCCCTAGGACCCCCTGGTACCCCTACAGTCTGGACATAGGTATCTTGGGCCACCAAAAATCCCCTAAGATTCCCAGGATTCCTCCAGCCTGGATGTAGGTATCTATGCCCCCCACTACCCCATAAGCCCCCCTGGTACCACTACAGCCTGGATTTAGGAATATGTGCACTCCACGAACCCCCTAAGCCCCCCCCGGGACCCCTATGGCCTGGACATAGGTATCTGTGCACCCCAAGGCCCCTAAGATCCCCCGGACCCCTACAGCCTGGATGTAGGTGTGACGGTGCTGCCCGTGGGAGTCAGCTAAGGTCACTCAATCAGGGTGAACTGCAAACAAAACAGGGCAGACAAATCCCGAACGCTGGTGGTTATTTCAATACTTAGATTTACCAAGCCAGCACAAAACAGCTTCTGTAGTACCTCACTGGTTACTTAGAAGTTTAAACCACACAGTTCCCTTAAAGTACCCAGCCTCAGGCCTCCGTCCAGACACACCTGTCAGATATGATGATGATTTCTGAAAATCTTACTTCATCATATAAAAGAAAAGGTTCTTCCAATCCCAAAGGATCAGCCACATACCCAGGTTCAATTATAAGTTAAATCTCACCCAAAATACATGCTACAGCCAATTCTTATTAAACTAAGCTAAAATTTATTAGAATAGAAAAGAGAGAGAGTGTTGGTTAAAAGATTAATACACATACAGACTTGAATTCAATTCTTGAGGTTCAGATACATAGTAGAGGTGAGCTTGTAGTTGCCAAAAGTCCTTTTGGAAATAGTCCATAGGTTATAGTCCAATTGCCATATTCAGGGTGGCTCCAGTCAATGACTGGGGATCTCAATCCTTGTGGCTTAAGGTTTCCCACTCTTGAAACCCAAAGCAGATCTGAGATGAAGAAGGATCGTGTCCCAGGCTTCTTATACATTTCCAGCAGCCTTTCTGCCTGAGAAAACAATAGGCTTAACTCTCCTTCCAAACATCCTGGCAATTAGTACAGGGTAATTTATCCATCAAACAGTTCAAATAC